>NC_134315.1:18509777-18706685 GCF_964195595.1 Calonectris borealis
CATCACATCTTTTTCCTCTCGTTGAGGCAAATATGCACTGAAGTCTAAAGTGTTTGACTTTTATCAAAATCTAAGTCACTTATAATGTTATAACTCCATCTCAATTAATTTTATTTAAGTATTATAGCATGCCTCTTATTGGAGGACAAGTTATAGCCCTTCTTAATACAAGCTGCATTGCAAGCATGGCTTTGATGCAGACTTAAATCCATGTAAAGTCAATACTTTTATGACTTTATCAAAACAAGAACAGATACTGAGTTGGAATGGCATTGTCTTTTTTTATATCAGGTTGGCCAAAAGAGAATCAGCGAAACCTGTAAAAATGGAAAACATTTTTCTTAAGTCAGAAATCAATTTTCTAAAATTTTATTTTCCAAGATACAAAATTAATTACAATTATATTAAACTGAAATGCTGAAATAGAGATGGATGACTTATCAACCAGCCTCTCCAATATATTGTTTGTTGGGAAGGGAAGAGCTTCCCCAGCTGCAGTAATTTGTCACTTTTGTTGACAGATGGAGTGCAATAAATTCTGATCTAGAGTAAGACATTCTCAGCTTCACATCATCCAGCAAATGTCTGTAATGCTTCTTCTACATGGCCTTTCCAGTGACCTGCAATATAGATTGTTGCCTGATCACTATATCTTCACTAGAAGTCAGCTTGCTGTTAATCTTTAGCATAGAGTTGCAAATGGATGTTGAGGAGCATGTAAGGAAATGGTTGGAAGTATTATTTTACTTGAAAAACTGTTAAGATGCTGTTGAAATGCTATGATAGAGATCATGGGAGAAATACTTGCCTTTGATTAAGTCAGGACATCTGAGGACCACAGGACTAAGGCATAACTACTGGGGATGTTTAATTTCTTTTTTTTTTCCCATCCTTAGTTTAATTTCTCTTCATTGATTGAAATTTGAAGTATATTGTGGTGTTACATATCCCATCTATACATAGGTAATTTGTGTACTTACGATACTTTCTTGTGGACCAGCATTCCAGCTCTGCAGTAACATGAAAAGATGAGGTAGGGTATATTGCCAAGGAGTATTTAGCCTTACCGCAAAGTCTTATCATATCACACAGATTGACATACCTTTCAGATCCCAAAAGAGATAGTGGATAAGATGAAGCATTGCAGCTGAGCAAACCCACTAAATAATATAATTACACTGAACATTTGTTTATTTCATCATACCTTTCTGCCAGGGTTATTAGCGTGTTCCCGATATATGTAAGCTTTGATTTCCAAGAAAGTAAGGGAAATAGGAAAAGAGATTTTATAACCAGCAAATGCATATTTTTATACATTTCTCATAATATATGCTGAAGAGGTACATATGGTCTGTGATATAAACATGGCTGTAAAAATGGCAATGTAGTGCATGCATATACTGTGGAAAAGACTTTCTGAACATGTTAATTTTTTACTGTATCAGTCAGTTCAGTGGTTTAAATCAGGAACTGAAGTGACATCTGTTGACATGCAGTTTGGTCCATAACATAGAATTTCTTAGTCAATGCCATTTACAATGTGTGGTGGTGCATTCATACCCCCTCTTTCTTCCCTGGGCCACTTGTTGATCTGGGCTGCTTGTTGATATCAGAAATTTCCATGAAACCTCGGCCTTGGTGTATTGAGTCTGGCAGTTGAGCGCTCCTTGACTGTATCAGAAACTCTGCATAGCTGAGGCTGGGAATATACTCCTACTGCCTGGCCCAGGTGTCCAATAGAACAACACCGAAACATTGAGAATTTTTTAGTAATTACCACCTGGGACTATGGCCAGGATGGAAATTTACGGATGACTAAAGCCAACCTTCTTGCGAACCTACAAACGGTGGTCCTAAGTGAGGCCCTTTGAGCTCTCCTGAACCGCAGTGGCTGCACCCAGCATCTCCCTCTGAGTGGGAGCCTCTCAGAGCTTGCAATCTTTCGGGCCTGTGATATTCGGAGGACCGCTGTGTCCTGGGTGAGTCCCTTTCGAAGCTCAACCCTTTCGCCCGTTGAGAGGGAATGCCTAGACATTCGACGTAAATATTTCTTCACTGAAATCGAGGGGAATTTTTAACAGGTACCTTCTGTATATTTTTTTATATATATGTGTTTCTCTCTATGTGTGAATTAATAGTAAGCATAATCTGTAATTAAGCTGTGATTGTAGTAGACTTACTAACTCACTTTGCAAATATTGAATTAGTTAATGATTAAACGTTACTAAAGTTTGTAAATGATTAGTTGATAATTAAGTGTTGCTAAATTGTGAATGAAACCTAGACTGCTGCCAAACATACAGTTCCTGAAATATAAACCCTTAGATGATTTTCCTTTATATGTTTCATCCGTGTAAAAAGTAATAGAGCGAACCTTGCCATCAAATTCTGTTAGGTCGCACCTTTATAAATCTCTTATTAAAATCACTTTCTGCTAATTTCTTTGACGGTGATTCTTTAAGCGGCCTTTAAACTGCTCATTCGTGACACAATGTTAATTTCTAAACAAATGAATATTTTCAATGAGAATGACATCCAGACAAAATGACATCCAAACAATGAAACAGGTAATCTCCTAATTCATTTGAAGAACTGTTCTGTTAAAGTAAGGGCCCCAAAGCAATGAGAGCTGAAGAGCACGAGTCAGGAAGAAATGACAGCATGATCACATAGTCCTGCATAGTTTTCCTTTCCAGAGGGAAACAAAATAAGAGTTATAGTGATAAGGTGCAGGGAAGAAAGTCACACACTGCAATACTATGTAGGCTGAAATTAAAAAAACCCAGGTCATAAATAAAATAAAAATATCAAGATTAGCCATGGGAAATACCCATTTACAACTCACATTAACTGCATGGCCAGACTGTCAAGTGCAGTTTTCATATTTTGTAACTGCAGCAAAGGATGGACTGCATGGATTAAGTGATCTTTTATTACTTCTGTCAAAGTGAGAAATTAAAAGGGAAATGTATGCTTTCTCCAGAAACATCCAGACTCTCTTAAGTTAGAAAAGATGCCTATGCAGAATGCTGGTGATGCGCAGTGTTAGAACAGTCACGAGGAAAAAATTATTTCACTAACAACTGAGGTTGTTTTCTCTTTTTCCCCCACAGTGTTCATCACAGTAGCCTCCAGCTGTTTTCCTTGGGATACAGCCGTGCTGCTCTGGGGCATCCAACCTCCAGGGTACAAAGAGTAGTAATTTTTAATTTCAATCTCCAACACCTGCATGAGGGAGGGACCTCTGGTCTTTGATACCCTGAAAATAGGATTGAGCCATAATACATCCCTGGACATCTAGGAAACATTAGGGGCTAATAAGTCTTATGATATATGCACACTATTGATTTACCATTCTAGCTTTTAAAATCTGAATACCAATGGCATTTACCCAGGGATACATGTTAAGCAGGTCCATATGGAAATATTTTCCATGCATCAAAACCATGTACTTAGAGTTTTTGCATTGCATAGTTTGTCAAAATCACTTGGATTGTTCTCAGATACATGTGTATATATATATATATATATATATAAAATAGATACAAAGATATATTGGACTAAAAAGCTTTAAATAAAACCTAAGTTTTCATAGCTCTTCTCCTTTGTTAAATTCTCAAAGCGAAATTTCACTTTGTCCTTGAAATATAGGTTTAGCAGATAAGGGAACAGAAGACCTGATCTAGAGACAAGACAAATGCTCCCTTGGTGCTGCACTTGAAAAGACAGGCCTCTAACCATGCAGAAGTTTAACCTTGTGAGGAAAGATTTGCAGGGATGTGAAATCTAGAATTTTCTGTTGAGTTTGTATGCATTATGCTATCCCAATAGAGCTGTTTTGTTAACTATTACAGCCAAGGCATGCAGCTTACTATTTCCTAATGTGCATTTTAATTTCCGTTGAAAAGACTTGCACTTTAGGATGTGGCCCTGCTGCCATATCCTTTCAAATGTATACATTTTACTCATTTGAAAGCTTTGCTTTAATTTCCAAACCTGTCTTACAACAGCAGAAAATTATGTTAAGGTGCTATCCTTAGGAACATTAAAGTCAGGAAGGCATCAGGAGAAAGTCTGAAGATAATACCTTTCAGTGGAAAAGCTCTCCAATGCCTAGGCACAGATCCAGCTAAAGGAAGGACACCCCCCATTACATGTTAGGCTGCTCCTACTGGTATTAAGGACTTTTCTTAAACCGTAAAAGATATATCCCAGCAGAGAGTACCCAGTTAACTATCTAATGTTAGAAGAAAGATTTTTTTATATGATCAGATTAGTTAAACAGATTTTTCTGCAAGGGAAAGAACTATTGAAATATGTATTTTTTATGACTGACAATCAGCAGAATGAGTGTTTCATTATAAAAACTATTTTCCTTTTGGGACACAATTTGTTCCTGATCTTTCTCCCTAGCAGATCAGTTTCCAAGGAGGTTAAAAATAAATAGTCTCCTTTAAAAACAAAACGGTGACTGAATTAGTATGCTCCTGTGAAACAGCAATTATTTCTGACAGGTGAAAAGGCCATTAGGCATGAATTGATTTTCAGAGGTACTGTGATCTCTTAGTCTAGTCGACAGGAGCTGTGTGCGTTCAGCACCTCTGAAAATCAGGGTCAGTCTTGCAAGGTGCTGAATGACCTCAACCCACAGAAAGTTTTCCACACATTGCAGGAACTGGCCTTTAGAAACGAGACAAGAAATCTGTAAGCCCAAATACGTACTGTGAAAATTCTGAAACGCAATCCCTGAGGTGTCATGTTGTCTGCTTTAAACAGCATTGAACTCGGCACCATGAGGTCCTGAGAAAGCCACTTAACTTCCTTGTACTGTTTCCACTTTTACTCCTTCTGTGTCTTATCCTTCTAAGTAGTATCAAGACCTGCATTGTCATCTTCTGCTCATGAATACAGTGCCTAACACTTCTGGGCTTTAGTATCATGTGGAACCGCTTATTACTATGAAATGGCTGTTCATAAATACGAGAATTATGAAATATTACTGTTTAGAGAAGGGGTTGTAACTTTGCTAAAGCTATGCAGCTATGCACCTGAGAATACAGGTGTGTTGGGCTCTTAGTTAGCCCTCCATATTCTTCTAGAGTAAAAATAAATTCTGAAATTGTGATTCACTCAAAACATTGAAATCTAATTAATATATGAAAAAGCCAATACAAAACAGGAAAACAGCAATTTGAATGAGAGAGAACAACTAAGTACTAACACAGATGAGAATATACAATTAATAAGTTTTTTTTCCTAAAGTCTTCATTTTCTTTTGTGTTTGTGTAGAATCAGATTAGATCTGCCTCTCAAAGACCAGTGAACACTTGAGTCCAAACACATCTGAATTTTGGGGAAACTCAGACTGAGGCGTGATTCCAGAACTTTGTGATGTGAGCATCTCTTGTTATGTCATGATTGCCTCTTCTTTCATCCTTTCCATACATCACCATATATGTCATATGTGCTATGGCCAGCTAATTTTACAGTAGCAAAAAAAACCCTATGCAAGCCATATCAATATAAATATGCTGGCTGTATTTATGGGTCAAGTTTTCCCCCTAAAAAAGGCTTAGAATATTGACTCTGTTCTGACTGCTGCCAAAGATTGTCTAGTCAAGTCCTTCATTAGTGCTTCATTTCCTGACTGTATAAAAGGAGGTTAACAGGATTTGCTTTTCCAGAAAAAATTATGGTGGGACAAAGTTAATGTTTGTAGACAACTTTGGTATTCTCAGGCAGCAGGTGGATTAAACAGTGACATGTACTGCTTACTTACATGTCTGCATCTTCAGGGATTTTTATGTGTGGTTGTCCAGTGACGCTCGTTGATATTTTTAGTGTTCTAGTACCATAAATGTAGCTGGAAAAGAGCAATGTTTAGGGTTATGATTGCAATAGTATGGATTTTGTTTGGTACAGTGTATTAGATTTTACTCCTTTTTCCATCAGATGGGTAAAAGGAATATATATATTTCTGGTAAGGCATTTAATAAAACAGTGACTAGAACAGTATGGCTAAAATGATGAAATTTTCCTAGATTTATGTTTCCTGGATTATAAGAAAAAACTTGGTGCTATGCTTGTGTCTTGGCTCTTGCAACATTCCTCTATAGTCTAGACTAGAAGTATGTCTTCTCCCAAGTACCAGTATTTGGAAATTGTCCTAAAAAGAAACTCCTTTATCAAATCCTTTGCACCACAGCCCCCAGACAGGAAATACCAACATGGAAAACCTTGATCTGAAAACTTTGAAAAGCTTGACTAAATTCATACTTTGACTCTTTGAAAAGGACCCTTGAGAGTTGAAATGTATGCACTGAGCATTTAAGACCAATAGCTCACAAAATGAAACTTGACTCCAGACAGGTTTCATTAATTGGGAGAAATTATGATGATAAGCATTGCTTTACTTTTCTTTCTTCCTAGCAATAAAGTTTGCTAAGATTACAATGTGCTCTATCTTAACTGTTGGAGTAAAGAGACTTCATGTATTAAAGTTTTCACTTTGTATAGTCATAATGAAACTGTACTAAATAATTTCTGTGAGTGCTTGGAGCATTCTCATGACTTTCACCCAGCATCACAGGTCACATAAAGCAGTTAATGCCCGAGATCAGTACAGCGACTGATGTGCCTTCACCCAAGCTCCTGTCAAGCTATGCAGAGCTAGGCTTTTTCAATGAAATGAAGCCTCCGTTCATTGGGGGGAAGCCACAGTGATGATTTTATTATTGACCTCTCATGTTTCATCCCCAAGCTGTCTTTATAAGGAATTGCATTTTGAATAAAGTAAACCTTATACTTTAAAGATTTGGGACAAAAATACTATATAACAATGCTCACTGTTTTTTTAAAATTATTTTTTATTTTTATTTATTGACTTAGTTCATTATCCTGCATATTGTATTTTGCATTAATACTTATTGGTCAGAGCATGACTGTCTTTCTGAAAAGCAGAAGAGAGCTTCTAATTTTTAGAAGATCTATTTATTGTGAGCCATTTTCCTCCCATGATCTAACCCACCTGGTGTTCTGTGTCCATTTTCTTAGACCTTTGCAGTGCCAGATTCTGAGAAGCTGGTGATTTTTTTTAATCAGTTCCTCAAAGGATTGGATAGCTAGTTGATGGATGCCACTCCTAGGAACCCTGAAGTGTGAACGCTATTTGAGAACAAGCAAGAATTAAGGAGAGAAACAAATTCAAAGACATTGCTCTACCTTTCAGTGCTAAACGCTAGATAAAAATTTCTGTATTAATCTTTCAGTTGCTTTCTTAAACTTTTTTATTATTCTACTTATGGATATTTTGTTTTTTTGGTCAGAGATCAAAACTGGACAACTAAAGAATTTGATATAGGTACAGCAAGCACACTTATACATCTAATGTCTATGATAAAGAAGAATAACAGAATTTAACAAATCTTTCGGCAGTCAATAAGTGAATGAGGTTGTCTCCAGCATTCCAGAAGTGTTTCACTCCAGAGCATGGCCTTGTCCTGCCATGTAAAAGCCAACTAGGAGCTGCTATATTGTTCTTTTTCTCCTCACCACTGGGTAACCAGGAGGGGAAACTATGTCAGAAGCTGTCTCCAGTAGCTTGATGCTGTCAGAGAGCTTCCCCGCACCTGTTGACTTCTGCTAGTCTGTCCTGATTCACTTCCAATTGTCTTTGAATCACCTGAATGACTTTGATTTCAGTCTGTTCTAACTCTAACCTTAACTACCTGTTTGTTCTTGATTATGAACTAGCAAAGCAAAAGATAGTACAAAAATAGTACAAAAAATCTCAGATTAAATGAAACATAGGTATGGCTTTGACCTAGCTCTAACCCTAATGAGATGATAAACAGTCATCAGAAGGTGCAGGAATTGTGGTTTTTTTTAAGTGAGGTATTGTGTTTGGGGATTAATATTCCCAGCAGAGTAGACGAGTTATTTGCAGAAATCTCAGCCTAATAGGTTATTTTCTCTACAAATAAAGTTGATTTAACTTTAGATGTTGCAAGAAGCATTTTGTTTCTGGTTAATACAATTAGGAGGGTTGATGGACTAATTTATAGGGTTGCATTTTGCTTTCATCTATAAGAAATGAAAGAAGGAATGGGAATAAGGCAGCGCATTTTAGGTAACAGATACCTTGCAATATTAAAACAAAAAAATATATTTAAGCAAAAAATGTCTGATACATTTTGTCCTTCATAAAGCAGTTACTGTTTTCCCTGCTCTGATTTTGCAAAACAGATGCTTTTGTGTGTACTGTGGTTTCCTTAGCATTGACTGATGGATAGGTCAAAAGTTTCAACTATGACCAAAGCCAGAACCTAAGTTTCAAAGAAGAGTTTTTCCTCACACTCATTGGAGGAAATGGCAGGATACACTTCCCAGTGCCCAAAGAGCAAAGGCCCTTTTTTAAAAGGAAACAGGTTACATGTTACATTAGAGCTCTGAGGAAGTTTAGGGAATAAAATTCTCAATATAAGTAAAATAAATAAATAAACAGGTTACCGTTAGGGCCTTAATCTATTTAGAAATAGGATACGCATCCTATGCAGGCAAAAAAGCTTAATCATCGTGGAGAATCAGAGTAGTAATGAAGCTAAATATCTCTGGTAGGTATTACAATATTTTTCCCAAGCTTTCTTCCTTTTGTCTCCTCCTCAGAAAATGACTCATTGAATACACATGGAATTGTACAACTAGTAAAGTCAAACCCAATACATTTGTTTTAAACAGGAAAACTTTATAATTATGTGGGTCTTAATCTTGCTTATTTAGACTGATTTAATTTTGTACTGGGAATATAAGGGACCTTTATAAAATAAGAAAAATGCCCATTGGATGTTTATGGCACAAATGTACTCCCCGGCTGAATGGGAGTATGGACTTGACAAATGCTTTTAATTGGAAAATTTCTGCTCCCCAGAATGACTGGGAAAAATAGGAATGTGCCATAGATGGGGTGGGATGGGCTGCATCACATTCCGGTTATTGCCTACTGTGCAGGACCCATAAGAGGCCCCAGGAACTAAAATATAAGCACAAGCAACCATGAGATTCTGACCTGAATGTGAACATGGCAAAGATGCTTAAAAATATGATGGTTTCTTCTTTCCAGCCTTAGGTCAAACATAGGAATAACTGGAAGTTAAGCTTCTTATATTTCATCTTGGGTTTTCTGAAGTTCGCTAAAATGGAAAAGGAGGTATTCTATAAAAGCTTTTGTTCTGTGTATCTGCCTTCCTGCATTGATCATGCCCCTTTTATAGAACTGTAGAGACAGGGGCACATGGGAAGAGAGATGATTCTTTTGAGGTAAATCAGGCAGAGGGAGACAGAAAGACATGATTATTAAATCAGGATTCATTTGAAACTGGGTTAAAAATATGGAAGTATAGTAAAAAATATTACAGAGTGTTTAAATGAGGTAAAAACCTAGATATGAAGAAAAGGCACAGTTCTGTACCTTCACTGCAGGGAAATAAGACAAAGACAGGTCTACTTGAGCCTGGTTGACTAATTCAGAAATGGTGGTTAGGGCATCCTATTTTCCAGAAGAAACATCACACAAGTAATGTGACCAGTATCATCTACAGCTACTCTTAATTGGTGATCTATAGTGACCAGGTGCCCACTTACATCCGGGTGGGTAGTTTGTGATCAGCCTTGGCAGATGGGTGGAAAATGGCCCACGCTACATCAGCCCTCTTAAATGTTTTACCATTGCTTCCCCTTTTCCATCGAGTAGTAAGCTGGTTTCAAACCAATGAGGGGTAGGAAAAGAAAAAAAAATATTTCTTGTGATTACACTGTTCTGTAAGTACCTGTTGTGGGATTTACCCTACATTTTTCCAAGTCCCCTGACATAAGCCTGCATCAGAGACAGAATACAGATCTAGAGGAAGCAATGGCCAGCAGAAAAAAGCATTTGTTTTCCTTCTGTCTGGGAAGAGAAAAGATAAAAGTAGTATCATTGTCCCTCTGGCTGTCACTACATCCATGATACTTAAGTGTTTGTTACTGGTGCCATAAAAACTTCAGTCAGGATAAATTTATGAAAAATCTGATTAAATTCACTCACTATTAGCCTTTCTTCTCAACTTTACCAGTGAGAGATATAACCTCTCTTGACCATGGTCCAAATTCACTGACATTAACAGAAAGAATATTTAGGATTTCAATAGATGTATAATCAAGCTCTTATACTTTCCAGGATATTTTTTTGTATATGCTTTGGTATATATGATTTTTTTGCCTTCTTTGTTGTTTCCCTGACAACACTTTTCTATTTGGTTGTTGCTATTAGGAGTTTTTATTTAGGTTGCAAATACCTCTATAGCACAAATAGATCACAAGAAAGTGCTCATACAGCATGCTTTATCCTACCCTAAGTACAGGAGAAATATATAAGTCATAACACAGAGCAGAAATAATTGCTAGTGAGATGCAATTCTAAGGGTATTACACATTTAGCCTTTACTATAAACAGATATAATATTGTAGCACAATTTATTGTGAATTAGGATGGCAAGTTCTTTTAATGATACCAGAAGCCAGAGAACTGATTTCTAGCATACTGTTTTGAACATTTACCACATAGCATGTACTGTCCTAGGGTTTCAAGGATGCATTTTAGCTTTCACTTGGTACAGGGAATAAGGGGATTGGAAGGGAATAAAATATCTATAATTTATAACAGGATTTTCTATTTTTATGTAATAGTAATTTAATCCTAGATTAAACTCAATAAATATACAACACTGTTTCACTGCATTCCATTGCATCAGGATACAAACAATTAATTTTGATGTTGTGTCCTACACAAAAGGAGACATTGATTAAAGTCTTTTTATTAGTTCATGCAACAACAAAAAAATGTGTCTCTCTATTTCCCTACTATTCTTGGCTGATTTAAAGAAACAATACATCAGAAAAAAGAAGGAAAATGTAACTCATGTAAAAGTTATTCAGATAAGACTGACATTTGTTCATATAATAATAAAGTAATACTTTGTCTAATCTATTTATCAACACAGTGTTATCTGACTTTGATAATAGACTAGTATGACCTTAGAGGTTAGCAATGACATTGCTTTCTGAACATGACAGTCCTTACCATGCCTTTCTGAGTCTGTCTGAAATGTTTTCATTTACATAATAATGTGAGCACAGTGGTTGCAGTGTGACAAAATGAAGCTTGCTAGTCTTCAGTAGTCTGAAATCTTACCTGCCATCTTAGACAGAAAGTGCCTGCTCTGCTTGCAATGAAGAGCTTGCCTACAGGACTCCAAATTTGCTCTTTTACAGGTGAGACGTGGCAGTTAGACCAAAAATGGGCACAGGAAATAAAAGAACACTCCCATCATTGCTTAAAGCTTAAAAAAAAAATGTTTATTTGAATAAGTAGACATCTTTGTTAGTCTTTCTTGAAATAAACTTTTCTATGGTGAAAAACTTGGAAAAATCAAACATCAAACCAGAATTTAAACTTTATTACTTTAAATACCTATTTTATTTTCCTCATCATTAGATGTGTGTCTAGAGATGACTCTAGGAGCATATCTTTCAAAAGCAGGTAAATAAAAATTTAAAAGTACAGTGGAAGAAGATTTTTAATAGTTTTATGGGCAGTTAATGATCAAAATATACATCTCTCCAGATTTTCAAATAGACAAATCTCTTAAAATCAGTAAGTTTTGGTTGTCTAGCCTGATTAAAGCTTTTAGCAATCCTACTAGATACTTATTCACATCCTTCAGCAGTTAAAAGCATTTGGAAATGTGATTTTGAGACATGAAAATTTTGAAAGTGGAACTTAGACTCCTGAGTTGCTTAGTTTATTCCTATCTATTGAAGGTAAAGCATCTGGTAAGTCACAAGTGCTATATATTTTAAGCTAACGGTTGAAAATTCTCATGCATTTTATTTAGGGAAGATAATTTTTCACTGAAAAATCATCTTTTTTATTTTTATTTTTACAAACTATTAAGTTTCTAAAACATTCAGAATTGTGATTATATTTGAGGGAACAATTTTAACAACATTTAGACAGTTTAACAACAATTATTTAGAATACTTTTATCTAAAACTTAAATTTCCTATATATACTTCCATGTTGGTATAGACAATGTTGGATCTATGTTGCTTTCTTTGTATCTTGCTAAATACTCTCTTTAGTTCAGTTTTTGAGTATTGGGTCTCTAGACAAGACTCTCATACTAAGGATCCTATCACTGCTGCCAAAATATTTGGTTCTTTGTAGTAAATTTTGAATACAATTCAATATTTCTCTAGAAGTTTGCAAAGCATAGAATTCGTTAATTTGTTTTATCTGACATTTCTGGTTATATTTCTTATTTCCTTTTCTGGATGGCTCAGCTTCCATTAGTTTAGACCTTCTTTTTCTTATAATCCTTTTTTAAAATACTTACATTTTAAACTCTCTTTTTTATACCTAGCCACTGAATTCCAGCTTTATGTCTCATATAAAAAGGTTTTGTTCTTTTTATTTTGGCATTAGTTCTTAGTTAATCCTATTATTTCTCATTCTATAATTATACCTTCCTATTCTCCTCTTATTGTAACTGCTCTATGTGACAGTTCAGAGTATTAAAGCATCCATAGTGCCAGCCTTTGTTTCCTGTAGGAGAGGTATGGGAAGCAAATGGGCTCATGATAGCTGTTCCCAGTGAGAGATCCTTCATTGGAACATATGTTCCGGGTTTGAGAGAGGCAAAGTCTTGTATTTGACATCCAGGGTGGTGACTCGTGGTTTTCTGGGGGTTGGCATAACATAGGACTAGTGATCCTTCTATGGTAAAAACTAGGAAGGGAGTAATTTAGGAGAAGAAAGTCTCCACTGTAATACACTATGGGGAAGATGTTTACTGACTTGCAAAATCAGCTGCAAGATCTGATCCCTCTTCTGACAGATTTCAGATGCCTAGTTTGAGACATCCTCAGAAACAAACTTGCACTGCATCAGCTCCGAGGTTATGCTCTTTAGCTCTCATTTTTACCTAGGACTGCCTGGCGGGGGCAGGGCCAGCTATGTTTTGGGGGGCTAAAGAAAGCCTAGTGTGTCTGCCTCATCCAGTCGCCTCCTGGCAAGTGTGTTGCTTTTCTGTAGGGAAACTTCTGTGTCATCTGCTACAGCTGCTGGAGTGATAATCCTAGGTTTTCCTTATCCAAAAGGTGATTCAGGACAACTAAAATGTCATGACTACTTTTCCCACCAAGGTACCATGTGTGGTGTCCAACGGACAGGAAAGACAGTATCACCGAGAAAGAGGAGTCCCCTCTCTCAAATGTTGTCCTTTATGTACAGATGTGAGTAGAATTGATGCTGGTGGAAACATCTGGAAAACAGAATGACTGAATTCTGAATTCACAGAATGAATTGGTGAATATTTGTAACTACTTTTTTTCTATGCCTTATTCTCTCACAAGTGATAGAAAAAAGTTTAAAAATACAAACAAACACATTAAAACCATGAACATAGAATGTGTTTGTAACCCTTGTCTGATATCTAGGTTTATCCCCACTTCTTCTTCTTTTCCTGTAGGCCATCCAATTTTTATTGTACTGTAAGATTATACTTCAGCGATGCATTTCTCTGAGAAACAATATATGACCAACAAAGTCACCTGGTGACATCCAGCTTTGATAGAGTTACATAAGCATTGGTTTGAGATACATGAGGTGCAGTGGCCTGAATTTCTTCCAAAGCAATTACATTTATACTATTAAAGTGCAACTGGTTTCACAGAATGTACACTCTTAGGGGGAACTAATGAATTTTATTATGTTTCAAGGGTTTATTGGAAAGTAAACTGGTTATAAATGGTATGGGCTAGGCTGTCCATGTAAATCAAAGTAGTTGTATTGAATCAGTGGAGCTACATTATTTGATACTTTAAGGAACTGGTTCTATACTTCCATTTGTTAGAAGAAGTACTGGTCTGACTGATTATAACAATTTTATGGCAATACTGTATCAAGTTACAGTTCCTGTTCACAGAAGGCTGGACTGATTTATCATGTTCAGCCCTGAGAAAGTTGCAAATTTAGCTGCTTTTCAGAAAAGGTATAGCTGCCTTCCCTACTGCTTTGTCTTGGCTGGGAGCAGAGGTAGAGTTGTTGAAAACTGTTCAAAGGAAAATTTTTTTTTTTGTCAAAAACAAATTATCTTACATCTAGCAAGTGTTGACCATAATTTTTTGATGTGAGAAAGTCAAAACATCTCAGACTTCTTGCTTCGTTTTGAATATGCTTTGCTCTGATTGTGCATTGATTACTTTTGTCAAACATTCTTTTCAAATTTATTGTTTTGATTTTTAGGCTAAAACATATCAGTACATTTAATTGTACATCTTTTCATGCTTTTTTCAAATTACCAAAGAAATATTTTAACCCTATTCTGCAATGAACCCAACTCAAAATTTTCAACTAAAATGATTTGTTTTTTTTTTAAACTCCTATGGAATGGTATCTCTATGAGGAATTTCAAGTAGTATTCTTGATTTGGCAGGAAGTAATTTTTTCAACCTTGGACTTTTCCATGGCATTCAGTTGTTGAACAGTTGTGATCTAACTAACAGTTGTGATCCAGAACCTGGGACATAGCCTTGCACCACAGGGCCAGGGTGGTCCTTCTCATCCAGAAGTACACTGAGTTACAGCCATATAATAGAAAAAAAGAAGTTAATTGAGTTTACTGACCTGCAGGGTGACTTTCAATATGTCTTTGAAAGGGGAAGAAAGTCAGTAGAGTAGGCAGCATAGTGATAATGTTATTTTTCTTCATGTAAACCATAATACAAGTTGTTACCTTGTAATTTTCTCATGAGTAATTTGTACTCTCCATTCCATAGGCTGGTTTCAATACTTAAAGTACATAATACACATGTGATAACCCAGCTTTTGAAAATTCTGCAAAAAGCATAATTTATAAGATCAAACTGTATATTTCTGTGTGGCTAATTTTGTTGTTAAACAGGAGGTTTTGCTTAAAAGAGATTTTTTTTTTAGAGTGATCTAAGGTATGTTTTCTAAGTTATTTAGTTCATCATTTGAAACGACTCACATCTGAAGTAGTAAATTTTGAATTAATATGATATCTCCTAATTCTCAGATAGACAATTAATTTTCATTCAATGAGAGTGGTCTTTGTTCCTTCTAGACTAGCACATTCTTTCATTTTCATTTACTATTTCTGGAACAAAACTTGTACTTTTAAGGACAAGTTTTACTCCAGGTGAATTTCAAGAATTAATTAATTCTAATCCTGAAACTAATGTCTCTAAAAGAAAACAAGTTTAGGCTGATTTTAATTACTGTCATCACTTTCCAGGACAGTGGCTGTCATGAAGGTTTTGGCTGCATTAAAGCTTCCACTATTGTTTAATCCACATATAGATTATGTGACCAAGTGAAAACTTAAGAAAGCAGTATCTGGTGATCTGGTTTTGCAAATCCTATGTTATCTTATGAAGAGAAAGACAGATTAAGTATATCTAATAAAAAGAGGAAGAAAGAAAGAATGAGAAAGTTTAGATTAAAGGATGTGTTGGTATCATTTTTGGGACTTGAATGAAATCACTGCAGCAGCTCTCCACTCAACAAATCTTTTAGTGGTTTACCTTGACTGCAAGGTGTGTATCACCATTTATTCCTGTTAGAAATAAATAAAAATAAATGAGATTTTTATATGAATTTTGAAGTATTGTAAACCATTCCCTCAAATTTCTAATGGTCTGAGTTAAAAGAATACAGAAATAACAAACATATGTATGTTTTTGATTGTGTGTTCATATATACATACGTACACACACACACATGGACATGCTTGTATGTCTCTGTGTGTATATATATGTGCCAGAAGCTGCTAGCCTATTAGCTCAGTTGGAAGTGTGTGGTGCTTTCAAAGTTTTTAAACACTTTAAATAAACCTCATCTTACATTTCCAATGTCATGTTTCTCATGAGAAAATTTAATTCTTTAATTTTATCCTCTCTTATTCATGGAGGGAGATAAGAAGAAACCTGTGCTGAATTTCTTACAGGGATGACTATAAGGAAGAAACAAAACTACTATTGCTGTATTAATCTGAAGGTTATGAGGGGATTCATACCAAAGAACTGATGGTGAATTAAGTTAATAACTACCTATACTAATCTTAAAATGAATAATTTATCGTCATACTGAATTCCAGCCCATCTTGTCTTCTGTCTCCTTCAATACTCTTGCATACATGTAGCTTGAGAGAGCATTCCATGTAGGTAAGCAATTGCATGAAACTATCTTTTTATGATCCCTTGGAAGTAAAAGAAAAGACGGTTTAGAATAATATAATTTATCTGAAGTAGATAGAGCAGGTAAGTTGACTGGAGTCCATAATGCTGACATATAAAAACATGCTTTCATCTGTTGATGCTAAGAGAGGGTCTAAAGCTACCTTAAAAATAGCAGTGAAGGATTATGGCTTCCTGTCATGCCAAAATTTCCCTTGTGCTTTCTTCCCAGTTTTCTTTCACTAGTTGAATAGTGAATAGGAGAGGCATTATGATCACCGGGCAAAATAATGTGTTTGATTTTGAATGTTAAATATTACTGTTTTCCCTGCTGAGCCTATCGATGAAAAATCTGTTACTGGAGAAAACTGAAACCAATTACTTCTTACATGAAGTAGATAGACTACTGGCAGAACCATTTTTAAACAGTAACTGAGAAGAAATCTCTCTAAAAATGTAGTATTCAGTACTGATCCTAAAACTGGCACATGAGGGATCCAACTGTAGATTCTCTACCTATTTACCAAACATGAACGGAGCAGGTTGACATTTTAGGACCAGGAAAGGAATCAGCCCTCATTTAGGCTGGCGTCCTGTCCTGAGGTTTTACATTATATTTCTTGTAGAAATCTGAAGTCTCTGCCTGAGTGACAGAGCGGGTAGGATATTTTTCAGCTCTCTGTAACATTTTCTAGCACTTAGAAGTTGGTGTACACATCCCCAGATTAATAATGATTCTGTGCAATAGATGTAATAAGTTTAAACTATTTATAAGTGTTCTTGATGGAGAATTTGAAGATGATTTTTTAGGAAAACCAAGAGAAAAATAGAGGACGGGCGTGGAAGCTGTTCTGTGCCTTTTATGAGCGTTGGTTTTAAAGTGAATCTAAATAAACATGAGGAGGGTAACTTGGCCTCCTCTCTCCCTTGAGGATCATCAGAACCCCGATCTACTTAGAGACTGAAAATCTCTTCAGCATGGGTGACCCTTTTCCTGAGCATGTCAGTCATCCATGGAGCTGAGTGCAGTAACTTTCCATGGATCATTAAGAATAGATATAGCCGATAATGATTAGCTAAATTATTTCTTCTCTAAATCTAATGATCTGTGATGTGAAAAGTTTGGAGTTCAGGCTAGGAAAAGGAAAACTAGGTGGGGTGGTTGGACTTTACAATGAAAAATTCTTTGCTCTTTAGATTTTACATTTCTGAGAATTTTTATATACGTGAGATAAACACAACAAACAAAAATAAAAACAAAT
Organism: Calonectris borealis; assembly: GCF_964195595.1. NCBI lineage: Eukaryota > Metazoa > Chordata > Aves > Procellariiformes > Procellariidae > Calonectris > Calonectris borealis. The sequence continues at coordinate 18,527,333 of NC_134315.1, forward strand.
GTTTTGTGGATTGAATATTAGATGTATAAGAAAACTAAAGTTTCTTTGGAGTAGTGAGGTCTTAATCCTAGAATTACTGAAAGTGAGAGAGTTCTGCATGTGAGGAAATTGTGTAGGTCAGCAAGTTCTAGTTCCCTTGGAGATTGCTGTATGTAGGGAAACTGGTACCTTAATCTTTGTATTAAATATCCACTAAGGTATGGCTGCAGATCTGTTATGGACTCTCAGGGTTTGGATCACATATGAAATAATGCTGCTGAAGAGATGTGATATATCTTGTACAGTTTTATTTGGAATATTTCAAAAGTTCCTGGATATAGGTTGGAAAAATGCTAGGAATAATGCTAGTTCCTATTTATTCCTAGGGGTGACTGCTGAAATGGTATGAAAAAACTGTCAAACCAGCAAACTCTGATGGTTTATGTAAATACTGAGGAAAATTATAAATTTATTTGTAAACAACCCTCTCCCCCATTGGACTTGGACTGAGCAATCCAAGGCCTACTCAACTGAAATTAAATGCAAAGCTAAAAGCAGGCCCTCTAACAGTGCTTCACAATTTCATAGGAGTAAATCTGACAATGTAAGAAAGTTACTGAAGTCAATTCATTTGAGAAGCTTGAGGCAAAAACTGACTGAAAAACTTGGCATTTTCATAACGTAGAAGTGTAAAAGCTATGTCAAATGTGGACTCCAAAGAAAGGGAAAAAAGAAGACTATGAGATCCAGATCTGCTTGGATGACCTGATACTCTCAGAAAGGATATTGAGGCTGCAAAGAATGGAAAAAGAATGGACTAATCAGCAAAAAAGATATATTTTAGAAATTTGGAGATAAAGTGAAAAAAATACAACAATTCAAGCTGAGGTAGACCTTGCAAAGGATATTAAAACTACTATTCAGAGGTTCTTTGGACACATGGATAAGAGAAAAAAGAAAGAAGAAATGGATTATGAAATAGAAAGGACAGGTTGTGCCAAAAAAAAAAAAGGACAAAAAAAGATCTTTTTTGGATAAGGTAGTGATCTAGACAGAGAAAATACAATAGAACTAAGTTTCTAAGATTTCCATGAAGCATTTGATATGGTCCTACATAGGAAATTCAGTTAACTGTGTAGTGTACGAGAGGTTTAAAGCAAGTAGAAATCATTTTAGGACAATCTAATTTCATTAATCACCTTAACAGAAAAGGCAGGAGAGTTCTACTAAAATACATTGTGACAAGTAGTTGGGAATCAATATAGAAAAGAATTTGAGAAGAGCTGAACTTGCTTGCAGATTAGAACAATAGGAATAAATCAAATACATGAAATACAAATGAATGATTAATTTAGGCTTTGAGTTGACCTCTAGTGTTCCATTTCCTTCTGAAGGGAAACTGGATTCTGAAATCAAATTATTGAACAAATTTTAGTGAGAATAGTACTGTTAGAGTCTAGGATGGAGAATTGCACCTATGTGACACAGGAGAAGGACCTCTGTATATTTTTGTGATATTAATAGAAATGTGATATAAATGTCAGGAAGGCTAATGTGGTTTGTACACTTACCTTGGAAGGTAATCCCAACAGGTCAGTGTTAAAGCTATTGTACAGCGGCCATACAGATAGAGGAAGATCTACTTTTAGTTTTTTCTCAGACGTTTTATGAAAGTGAACATGGAAAGTGTATAGTAGTAGATTTTGTCTGGCATTCTTGAATTCTGTAAAATGTGATCTTTGGGTTTGCTGCAATGACTTGGAATGTATTTGTCTCACTACAGCTGAGAAACGGGCTTAGTAAGTCCTGAGAGTCTTTTATTAGTTGCTGTTTCTAAGTAAATTCAAATTGAAAAGGTGAGGCTGAACAACTGAAGAGGGAAAAAAACTTGATCCCCCCCTGCCCACCCCGAAATGTATGTGTGAATTAAAATCCATAAACCTCTGTGTCTGTGAAAAGTTTAAGTACTGAGACACAATAAATACGTCCATTTACAGTTTTAAAGGAGCAGCCACAGAACGTCAATAACGCTACAGCTTAGGTATGAAGTACTAAGTTTGTTACAGCACTCAGTAAATTTTTTTTCTGACCACTTTCGACTAGCAGCATTGATTCAGTCTATATAGACTATGCAAGATAATTTAATCTTGAATTCTTATAATTAACATCAATTACTTCCCTCATTGCTTGTAAATATGCAGCTGTACTTTCATTGTAGATATATGCTATCATACACAAAATACTGGGAAAATGATAAAGAGTGGAACCTCTTATTAAAAGACCAGACACCCCAGCTGAAATATGTTATATTTATTCACAGTTTGGGTGCCAGACTCTCTGTCGTGCCACCTGAACCCTGACCTAGAATGACCAAACACTAGTCATGCAAGAAAGTCTTTTATCATCCCAGCTTCTTCGGTCCTTTGAACAAATGTTGTCAATTATGTCATTTAAATATGTTGGGCATGGTGAATAATTGCCTGCTAAGACTAGTCTTTAAGGTGAGAAATAGTCGTCTCTGAACTCAGAAGACAGAAAATGAGACTCCCAGTCCTAATCTCCTTTAATTTACAATGTTCTTTATTTCCCCCCCTCCCGCCTTCAGAAGGGCTTTCAGCTACTTTATCAGGACATGCACACTTCTGGTAGTGAAAGGTCACTGATTAATTCACTCTACAACACAGTGCTTTGTGAACTTTTCAGATGTAAATTCTGTTGTTACGCTTGTTGGAGAACATGTAACTGGAAAACATGAGCGTGTTCCAACCTAAACCATCAATGCAAAAGGACAAAAAAGAAAGATTTTTTCAAGAAGCATCACTAATTAGGTGAATGAAATTAATCAGCAAAGGGCCTGATCTGCAAAGTTGCTTTGCTTGTAACATGCTGAAGAGCTTCTACTCAGTGGTTCTCAGTGAATCATGTTTTTCTAAGTATAAGAATTGCAACTTGTGTTCACAATCAGGATTATTTTGGTTTTATGAAAGGAAAACAAAGAAAAAAAAGAGAAAAAAGTCTGCCGTTGAAAACTAACAAGTGCAACTGTACTCATTTCATAGGGGTTGGCTTTAATTGATCATCTCTTTTTTTTGGGGTGGGCAGATTGCAACAGTAATGCTTTGCATTTAAAAGGCAATATATTGAAAATACAAATGTATTTCATGGCATTTGCTGAACTTTCAATTCTAGACAGATGCATGATAGGCTCTGTTATGCAGGTCATACCTCATTAGACCAAAATATTTTTAAGCTTCCCCAGACCAATGTAGTTTCTCTTTTCTGACCTAGTCATCACATTTCTGGGTACAGACTCTCAGTTGAAAGCCAGGACAGGGACATTTTAATTTCTAGTAAATATCTCAGAAGATAAGTGCTAGATCAAGCATGTAACATATTTCAAGCATAGCACCAAAATTACATTTTTTTTTCCTTAGCACAGGAAATAAACAGAACATAGATAAATCACTAAAATACCTGTATGTAATTTCTTTCCTCAGTTTCCTTGCTTCTCAGTGTTCTAGAGCATTTGGGTCAGTGTCATTTCAGAATTCTGAATCCCCTTTCCTGATCACAGCTTCTCTACTCCTTTGATTCTCTCTTTCCTTTACGAACGTCTTTTGTCTTTGAGAGCACTGACATCCCGTTTCTTTGATATGGTTTCCTCCAACTTTGATACGGTTTCTGCAAAGAAAGTGTACCTAGATCACAGTCAGGGCTAAGTTTTTAACCATGTTTAAATAACTAACGAGATAAGAAAATTAGAAAACTATTTATCTTAAAAAAAGTTAGTTTCATTCCTTTCTTCTCAGTTGAAGTCTAATCACATGTTTAAAACCCATGATGATGGCATACAAAAGCTGTTCTCAAACACTTTAGGCCAAGGGCTATACATGGGACTACGAATACAGAAAGGTGATCAAAATTGTACAATCTTCTGGATAGAATTTAAACGCTGTATGAACTGTACAGTTTCTGGCACACACAGTGCCTCTTCTGCTTTTCTATACCACATAAGACAGGATTTAAACTCATGCAGGAGGAGTTCTTATAGTTTCCTGTGAAAATTACTTTTAAGAACACTTTCTGGTGAACAGATTCTGCCCCAGTGATCAGGGAGAAAAAAGCTTCTATACTGAGGACACACCTGATTCAGCATAGAAAATGAAATGAGGAATAGAGCTGTTTCATGTATTAGACTACATATGTCTGTATTGACTTGTAGTAGATGTCTACACACACAAGATAGTAACAATTTAAAATATGTGAATGCACAACAGAATCTCTTAGACCCAGTTTAATGTGGTTCCTAAAAAACAGTTAAACAACTGATGGTTGTCTTTTCTGCAATTGAAACTCAGTGATTTCATTAGTTTGAATTAATGTTTTTGAAACTATACAATTACTATCCTGTTAAACCACTGAAAATTTTTCATGAAATCAACGTGACCTTTTATTTCCTCCTTTTGTGGCAAGCATATTTCCATCTTATCATAGATGAAATTATAAAGGGTAGAGAAGCTGTCTTAGCATGTAAATGAGTGGCTAGAAGAAAGGGGCTTGGATCCTCTGAATCTTTATTTTATACTGCAGCAATGTAAATGCATTTTAATTAATCAGGTTAATCAGAAGTTAGGTTTGGGGCAGCTCATTCAATGTTTTTCACTGGTCACGATAAGTCAATTTATAACTTTTGTTTATGAAACTTTTTTTTTCCATTAAAATTTGTGGATTTAAGAGGGGGGAGAGAGCTGTGACACAGGATGAAAGAAAGGATTTCAGAATAACACAGCGTTTGTTTAGCACTGGAAGGCATTAGGTGCTATTGAGCAAAAATGGTAGGACCTGATAAGTAAAGATGGGCCTAAAAAACAGCTACAACATCAGCCATGTTCATGTGATGTTCCAAAAAACCCTGCACATCTTCACCACACCAAAGCCATAGGACATTGAGGTATGGGTGAACTTTTGACTTCTAGCAACAAAGAAAAATTAAAAGAAAGAAAGTGGTTCTTATTTTTAGAATAGGTTACTATTCTTCATGTCAAATTTTTATACCTGAAACCTCTGAAATTAGAAGTACTTTCCCGTTTGTAAGTATGTAGCTAAGTAATCTGCACGTGAGTAAGCAGGAATCTCCCACCTCTCTTTTCATGCTGCTGACCAGCTTCCTCATTTCTGTGTTGCAGGAGCCTTTACTTCAGACATTACTCTGTTATGTTCCGTTGACTTCAAAATATGTCTTTAAAAACCGCAATGTAATATCCAGCACCTGCAAAATATTGTGAAGTATTAGGAACAGTTGTAATGAAAACTGACTGCAAGCGTCATAACAACAGGTGACATTATTCATAACCTACAGTTATAACAAGGTTATGATGTAAACTCAGTGATCATAGATGAAATAAGCCAGCTACAAATGTGAAAATATCCTGAACTTTAGAAGTAATGCAACCAAATATAATAAATCTTGCCTGCAAATGTAATAAGGCCCTTAACCGAAATGTAATAAAATCTATCAACAGCTGCAATGTATATGGAACATATTATATAGCTTTACTATGAATTATACCCCCTGCTGTTTATGGACTCCACAATGTCATGCTTTGTCTTCTTCCAGAAAATCAAGTGCTACGGGACTAAGTGCTTTCCAATTTATATTAAGTATGACAGTGTGTTAATACAAAAATGTTGAGGGTGAAAATGAAATTTTGAATCCAGATGTGCTCCTTCGTCATCCTGCTAGCACAAGAGAAAGGATGTGGTCTACCACATGTAGCTCAAACACTTCCTCAGCTAGACAAGGTAGGAACCAAAATGGATGTTCTGGGTAACTAATCTGTTCCTCTACTGCTAGCAATATAAATACGTATACAAAGAAAGAAGGAATTTTGATGAGTGACGCGGCAGGGGGAAAGTTCAATCTGCCTGATCTTTATGTGCCTCTCCTTTTTGGCTTCTGAAATTTCATTTGAGCATAATATATATCATTTCCTAGCAAGTGTCAGTTGTGACTTCTTTACTGGAGTACTATCCCAAAAAATGAACAGGAAGGACTGATGTGATGTGGCTGACTGGTTGCCATCTGTTTGTGATAATCTCGTGCACCTCTACAGTTCCTGAAATGACAAAACACCCAGTGCTGTAACTCAAGAGAACTCTAGAGGGTTCTATGTTAAAATATCAAAGGGAAGGTTTTGATGGTTTTTTTGTGCGCGAAGGTGACCTGATCTTCAGTAGTGCTACATCCTTTGCTATGGAGGACTTACCTCTGGATGTCATGATGGTTTTATACCAACCCATTCCAAACACTAATGTTTCCATTGAGAATGCAATGTACACAAATAAAACACTATATGTTTTCAAAAGCTGTTTATATTGTGCCATCTCCAGCCATCTCCATCTCTGTCACTTTGTGTTATGGATACAAATGTGGTGTCATATGAAAGCAAAATGTTAAGTGTAGGCTCCTGACACTTCTAGCAGCACACAGCTCACTACAAATATCAGAATAAATAAGCCTAACAATGTTATCTCTTAGAAACCAGTTATTAGAGAGGACTTTTGGTAGAACTTAATGGTAAATTAAAGTATCTTGCATATCCCAAGATGGAATTAATACCTGCAGTGTCTATCTTTTAAGGTTGTTATAAAGAATATTGCTGCAGCTCTGTAAGTACAGAGGGAGAAATGAAGTTATTTGGTAAAATTTGAACAATGGACTTCTACAGGACATTTTCTTTTTTAAACAAAATAATTATGGGCCTAAATCCCATTAGGCACCTCTATACATATATTAAGGTGTTTGTGTAAGTCCCGCTGGATCTCAGTAGGTAGAATTTAGAATTAGGAAAATAAAATAAAATAGTGTTAAGTTACTGTAGAGAAGAAAGAGTAAAAAAGACTATTAAGACATTTTTGAAAATGGAAATTGTAGGAAAATTAAGAAAACTCATTTGTTTTCTGTTTTTACAGTTGTTATAATGGTTATTTGCAACAAAAGGAGATAAAACATTTTCAGTTTCTTTACGTTTTTTAAATTGACAGTGCCCTTTAAAGGCTGTCATTACCATAGGTCTTGCTTTCATTTGAAGATCCATCTGGATTTAATAACCATTTTAAATTTTATTGTATTTTGATTTCCAATCTGCAGTTGTGGAAAACAAATGACTGCTTTACTAAATTAAGCCCCTGTCTATTTATTTCACAAATGGTATTCCAAAATAACTCTAAGTCATTTGTGAGCAAGTCACATACAGTACATTGGTTATTTTGATAGTATTTAAATGAAATTTGCTCAATGCTTTCAGTATAGTTCTTAAGTTTTAACATATTTTTAACTCTCAAACATTTTCGTGGTATGAGGTAGGGCTGAGACGATAGGTGTGTTTTTTAAAAAACTGAAACAGACAGAATTATCCTTGCACAAAGAGTGGTGGAGACATGAGCTCAGTGAAATCACCTGTCAAAAGTTCAAATTCAAAGGTCATGTTTATCACTGCTGTTCTAGGGTTCTTCTAACTTTATTGCTTAACCTGGATGTGTCCTGTGTGAGTTGTCATGATCGCAGTCACATTTTACCTTTCTGGTTAATACTTAACTAACAAAGGACTTGGTGCTCTGAAAGAACAGCAATCTAAACTTCACAGCCTTTTTTTTGAGATAATCCAAGTATTATTAAACTTGTTTTGTAGATACATTGATTAATGCACAGAGAGTAAAGACCGTGAAACAAAATCCACTGAAACCTTTAGATTAGTGACTAATGATTTCCCAAAGACATGGATTAGCACATTGAAAAGGCTAAAAAGGCATCCAGAAATGTTGATTTCAGTATCCTATATTCCAATAGTAAAACTTCTTTGGACTAATTTTGCAATTGCAACCCACTGTATTCAGGGGCAATAGCACACCTTAAATAGTGTAGAGCATGGGTGGGAATAGGGGGCTGCTTCTAGTGATGGTCTGATACAAAATATTCCCCCCTGGAGCAGAACAGGAGCTCCAAAGGCACCGTGATTCCAAGGATACATTTATTTTCTTCCCTTCCAAAGAAACAGAAGAAGCACAGCTGCACCACAGCTCAACATACTCCAGAAGTTCAGGGGCATCCTCATGAGATGTTGTTTTCTCCTAGACCTCTTTGGGGAGGTGTAACTACTCACCACTCCTGACTCCCAGCTGACATGAAACATAGTGGAACATTGAATGAAATGCACAATGCTGACATTTCAAACCTTCCCTGTGCCAGAAAATGGAACACCTGCACTGGACAATAGGAAGTGGATGATTAGAGTCAAGCAAATTTGTCAAATTTTAAGCATGACACTTTACTCCAGATCCTACAAATGAAAGCCATAAATGAAAGACAATGGCAATGAGAATCCCTCCAAACCCTACATGTATGTAACAACTTAGTTATACTCTTTAGTTGCCTGTTTTTTGATGAATGTGTTGTTTTTTTTTTAATGAGGTGAAAATATGAAAGAATTTGAAAACTCTTACCACTTAAAGCTCTCCTAAAGATAAATGATATTTAAACACAACCAAAAGAGAGGGATTATGAAAATTCCCTAATGGCAGAGTTTATATATGTACTGTCAATAGTAATTGTTGAAATATTACGGTTCAACATTTAAATTTTAACCAGGAATCCCCAAACACTTATAACAGCAAAGAATATTCTGAAAATGAAACTTGGTTATTATCCTTGTCAAAGAGTAACACCTAAAATGTAAATTTTATCCCAGAAGTTAGGTAAAGGGATGATAATGGCAATCTAATAATAAATTACTGTAGTAAACGTGGAGTTTTATTAACTTAACTGACATTTGCTGGAGACCAATTTCCTCAGAACATGCCATTCCATTAGGTTCTTCTTTGTTTCTTATTCTTAAGGTTACATCTGGACGTTGTAGTGTGGTGATAATATGAAATTCTTCAACATAGGAAATGATTTTTGATACGTTTCAGTTTTGCAATTATAAAAAAAAATGGAAACTGTCTTTTGCTCCTAACTGGAAAGCTGTTATTATTACTAACTTAAGCAGGTACTTGCTGTGTTCTAGAGCAATTCTAAAATATTTCTAACTTGTGTTATTTTTAAGGATTTATATTTGTCAAATCCAGTTGGAACCTGATAGGGAATTAATTTTACACTCTGTTCCTTCGGATCATAATAGTGACTTATTTTGCTTTTGACGGGTGGCACTATATTATAGATAGAGCTTGTGATGAGCAAAGGCAAAGATCTTTCTAAACTTCTTATAATAGTGTTGTTAGTTGATCGTATTCCTTCTTTCAGATGGATAGTGTTAGTACTGTCATGTGTGAGTGGGACACCTACACTTAAATACTCAGATCATGATGGCAGGTGATTTCTTCTTTTCCTTGCTCTGGCAGTGACTCTCACAATATACCAAGGTATTCTTCTCTGCCATTAATTAATCCTTTATATTTATATTTATGTGTCTATATGTATTCACATGTATATGTATACATATATGTGTATGTGTATGTAAATATGCACAGAAATACTTACACATGACTGCATATATATCCAAGTACATTTACATGTTGTTGCTATGGCAGGATCCTGCTAACATCTGAGAAATAAAAAAATAAATACCACCAGAGGGCTCACAAGCTATTTTATTTTTGATGTCAACAGCTGTCTAAATCAATGAGTGCTGAGACTTACACCTTTCCTGGCATTCAATCTCCCATGTTTTTAATGTTTCTGTGCAGACGTCAAGGTGTCCAGATACCAAGGTGAGGGTGCATTATCCCTTCTTTTGACATCAGAATCTCATTTCAATATTACTATCATTTTTCTGCTGAGTAAAAGTGTGCACTCTCAGCCCAGAGAGTTTACTTCTCTGTGGGGAAGAACTTGCTGCCTCTAGTTTAGACATGTTTGAAGTGTAATATACTTAACATATGTTTATAGCCTATATATTGCGTGTGCATACAAACAAGCTGCTGGACACATACTTAGAATATAGTCCTGTAATCTGGTCGAAGACGGACATGGGTGTAGGTATGTGAGTTGCCTACATTAAACAACCTTTTTAAAAAGGTATTCAGATTACATACTGCTTCCTCTTTCATGAACTGCATATGTATTTCATTGCCCAGGTCAGCCACCTCTGCCTTAAGAAATGATTCTGATCACAGAGCTTTTCCATAGCAGAAAGCTTGCTGCTCCTCTAAATCCCTCTTAGGGACGCCTGTGTAGAAGTAGGTTGGAAGCAAAAATGTAAACAATGTATTGACCATATGCTAAAAAGTAGGAACAAGGAACACTGTACATAAGAGAACAACACTGTTATAAAAATAAAGGCCTTAGAAGGTTTGAGAGAGAAAAGGAAAGGAAAAAATAATCCAAAATCAGATAGACTGACAGAACTGACTGCATATGTGCACAGATCAACAGTGATCATAAAACACTTTCTGCAGGGCATAACGTGGGAAAGTCTGAGAGATTCATCTTCACTTGTTGAAATTTAGCCCCAAATTATCTCCAGTCCCTTTATTTCCTCCCCATAACTACCAGCATCCCTCCCTCAGTAGCTCTTATTCTCCTTTCCTCCTCGGTTTTATTCTTTCCTTGTGATCTCTACCGAAGCTGGCTTTGCTCTTAAACCTCCCTTTGATTTCTCTGCTTCTCTAATTCCTTTCCTTCCCTCTTTGTTTTCATTCCCTTTGCTTGCTGCCAGAGCCTGTATTTTCAATTCTTCCCACCCTTGTGCTCTCAGCTCCTCATTCCCCTCTCAGTGCTCTCCACCTGACTAATCCCCAGTATTGGCTCCTTACCAAAAACACTACTTCCACTTCTGTTCTCATGCTGTCAAACACATCTGGAATAAACTCACTTCCTCAGCTTAAACATAATTCTCTTATCTGAGCTTGTCTAAAGTTTTTTACTTCTCCTCCTGAATGAACTCTTAAGCTGCAAATTGCCTATCATTGCTCTCTACCTTATAGTTCACCCTAAAATCTTCTGCCCTCGGGACTCTGTCTCCTTCCACAACACCTTCCCACAATCTTTCCTACCTCCTCCCTCAGCCACTGCATTATTCTGTGCCTATGCTCCATGTGGCCACAGTTGATCTGTAACTGAGGACCCACGACCCACATAGTGCAGGACAGCTGTGCTGCCCGACATGTTTGTTCCCTTTATAACAGTCGCAGAGCATCCTTCAGAATACAGGATGCCACTGCATCCCCAGAACCCCACGCAAACTCCAGTGGACCAAAGAGGACCAAGTAACATGCAGAGAAGGCACAGGTCATTTCTATGATGCTGCCTCCTTGTGTAAACCCTCTGCAAGTTTTGAGTGTGCAGCATCCTTCAACACCATTAGTGAATTCTGCTTTTAGTGACTGAATCCAGTTATCAGACCTCTAGAAGCTCTGAGTAACAAAGAGATACGACTATTAACCCAAAAATGATGTTTGACTTCCTTAGCACTTTCAATAGGTTTAATTAACCATTAACAAAAAAAAAAATTTTCTAGACAAATATTCCTATTCAGTTATCTTTAAACATTCAGCTTCCATCTGCTTTTCTTTTAGAGCAGACATAACAAGAAGGTGCTTAAAACTTGCTTTTATTAAGAGTATGTAATTGAAACCACTTCAAAGCAAGAGTTAGGAAAATATAAACTAGATGATGACCATTGACTATGGCAATTTCATTTGAGTTGAAAGACTTAATTGTTATACATGTTGAATGGACAGTACTCAACCTTAACAACTGATTTTATTTTTTGTTATTATTATCTTTTTACTGTGATTGGGTTTATCTCAGATTTTTTGGTTTCTGCAGATGCCTTGGTTCACAAGGTAATAATTTTCACAAGAACAGAATATATGAGGTTTTTTTTCTAAATGTCTATGATATTTATAGCCATAAGACTTTGGTACTGTGGGTTGTTCCTACTTAACTTTCTTACACCTCTCAAGGAAAATAAAAACATTGACTCAGGGAAGAAAAATATTTGATTGGGAGGAAAAATATTGAATGCATTTACAACTGAACACTGATATGAAACAAGAAATAGTGATTTCATCTGCATTGGCTTCAATGTGGGATATACTTATTTCCTTTCCTCCAGAAGCGATTGTATCTTTAGTTTAAATTTTCACAATGCTTATGACATCTAAATTTTCCGTGAGGATTCTGTCTAGCTTCTGTTCATATTTTGTACCCGTTCATTTTTGAACGTAATTCTGGTTAAAATGGTGGTCTTTGTTTACATTACTTTGGTGCTATTTATTTAAAAGTATCACTCATGAACAGAAAAGATGAAAATGTTAGATCCTAGGGAGAGAAAGAATTTTTTCTAAATTTGGAGTTAGTCCAATTTTAGCTACTACTCATGTTAAAGTGAAATTATATTAGATGTGAAAAAAAAAATTATTAATGCAGGCTAGGTACGTGGAAACCTTCTTGACCAGGACTCCTTTGCTGCAAATATCATCCAGCAATTCGTTTGCTGTTGTTCTTTAAATTATATTCTGGCATGCATGCACTTTTAGCAACCAAGTATTACACCAAAAATCCACTTGGCATATGCAGGATGGATGCATAAGCTAGTAAAGGAGCAAGTGCAAAAAGTGGTGTAAAAAGATGACGGAGTAAAAGTTACAACACGTGGTCTGCATTGGATGACACTGAACTAACACTAAAGTGTGTGATAGTAATTTGCTGGTCTGATCCCTTATCTTAACATCTTAATCCCTTGCCTTTGTTTCAGACAGATTTTGTGGTCTCTGGAGCTCAGTGTATTAAAAATACCTGGTCTTGATTCAGTTAGTTGTTTAAGATAATACCGAATATAAGCACACAGTCATGAAGAAGTTAGTTCAAAGCTTTAGCTCCTTTGCTTATACCACATCTCAGCTGAGCTGGTTAGCCCACTGAACTTCTGATATGACCTATGATATTGTCCGTTTGCTTTTTAGGGCCGCTGAAAATGCTAAGACACATTTTCACCACATTGGTATGCCCTCTTACATCAACTACCATTGATCTGATAGAGTGAAATTCCAAGGGTAAACATCAGTATAGATGAGAATGGAAACTGGAGAAGGAAATAAAATTGGATAGAGGATGCACAGGACATGACAATGGTCAGTGACAGATTTACCAGAGGGCCTCCTTTTTCTTTCCCTTGCATTACTGCTTCTTCTTGCGGTATGTCCTCTGTGTCACTTGGCTAGGAGGCAGCCATATCCCTGGGCAGCCCCTTGTCACTGTAAGTGTCTGCATCCAGCTCAATAGTCATCAAGTGATAAGCAGCACTGCTTTTTAAACCTAACTAAAACACTTCAGAGCCCACACTTCTGTAAAATAATATCACTTATATTAGTATATGTAAAAGGTATCATTAGGAATTGGATTTTTTTTTTGTTTATAGGTGCATTAGAAACTGTTTTGTTACTAAATAAAAAAGAAAAGCTATGACTGAAGCAATAGCAGTAGTCCAATCCTTTCAGAGCTATAGGTATTTTCAGTGCCATCTGTATACTTTTTAAGATGACATCACTAAATATTTTTCATAATCTTTTCCAGTAGTCATTTTTTTAACCTTTGTATCACCAGGCTTGTTACTTTTCTTTAAAGGAAGAAATCACACTTTAATTAGTAACCAATCTTACAGAGAGTTCTGCAACTAAGGAATCCTGGAAACAGTGTAATGAAGAGTGGCTTGACATTGTAAGTTTCAAAAGTTTACCTGAATTCAGACTTTACATTGAATTAGTCATGTTTGCCACTTCCTTTATAAATTAAACTATGGTATGGTCTCCTTCTGGCTGCTTCTTTCAAACATCATATGTGATTTTTGCATCTTGGGAGCCACTACCACTACCGTTGGGAAAACAGATTCCGGCACAAAAGCTTGGATTGATTTTATTTAGAGTATGGCATGTGAAGAAGGATGACAAAAGATTCTGAGATCAATATAATAATGAGCAGGGTTTTGCATCAAACATTTTTACGTCTAGGGCTCTGAGATAAAATTTGTTTTATACTGCATTGTATTGTTAACCGAAAAGTATTAGTGATCTTCTGTTTATCCTGCTTTTGAATCTGGAATGAGTAAATGGGAATTGCAAAATTATTAATTCTTCATGTCACCTGAGCTCGTAAAAAACAAGAAGTATCTTTGAATGTAATTCTCTAAGGATATTGTTGATTTATGTGATTTAATTAAAATCTCATAGCTTGCAAAACATCTTACCAAAGCAATTCCATTTTTTTCTTATACTTAAACGTCTGTTAGCTCTTCCACTTAATTTCACTTTTGATGGTGAATTTGCATCACCATTTGTGATTTCTGTGATTTGTGAAAAGTACTTTTGTCATCCCTGCATGCCTGCAAACCTGACTGATCTGCAAACATTCCAAAGTTTTAGTATTTCCTCTGAATGATTTGGGTTATGGCAATGTTTCAGGATTTAGACCATAAACTCCCTGGTTTACAAGGCCAGTCTGAGTTTCACATTTGTGTCGTGTGTAATTCCAGTAGGCCATATTTGGATATTTTAGGCAATGCAAGGGAAATAGTAATACTGCTTGCTGCTTGGAGGCATAACCTAAGGAAATGAGAACAAACGAAATGCCCTACTGGGTTAGAGCAGCAATCTGTGTAGCTCAGTGCTCTGTCTTCAGACTCGGCAGCAGGCAACTCTATTTGGGGAGAGCATGTGAGTCTGGCTACTCACTGCAGTGCACTCTTCCCTTTCTGCGCCAGTACCCATAGCTAGTGGGTTAAGGATTGTAGAGGATAGCATCTTCTGTTCTTTGTTTTAGTGTGTCTGTCTTTGTTGTTGATCTGGTTTGAACTCCTTCCCCCAACCTGCAGTGGAAGGAACTTCTACAAGTTCCTTCCTGGCTGCACAAAGAAGTATGTTCCTTTATCTGTTATAAGTCAATCTGCTAGTTTAACTGAGTGCTCTTCACTTCTACTACTATGGGCTTCAGTGAGTAACAGTTTCACATTTGCCTTATTTGCTACTCATTTAATGGCTGATGACATTGTGATGCTGATTGTATAAATCCCAAGGTGGGAAATTACAGGGCAGTGCTCGTGCAGCCCAGTAATGTCTCTTCCCCTAGTGTAGCAGCTCAATATCTCTTATTCCTTTGCATAAGCTTAGCTGTTCGAGATGAATAGTTCAATACCAAACATTAGTGGTAAGTTCATATAAGAGAGGATAGTTTGGGCATTCTTAACTTTGGGCTGAGTGGAGCTAACCAACAGGTAGGTACCAGGGAGGATCTGGAACCTTGCCACAAACATTATTGGTTTAGGTAACGTAGATCATCAGTATTGTATTTCAGTCCTTGCCTACAGTGCAAGAACTGTGTGCCTTCTAGAAGGGTATGCCAGGTGTCCTTTTATTTTTCTTGAAAAATATTACTATCTAGTTGTATGCCCATCTGCTTGTAAGTTACTAAGTGAGTGAGAGGGATCATATAAGGCTTGATAAGGGGATATGTGGGAGTAGGTGTCCCTCTTACAATACCTACCCACACTGCATGGAGGGGATAGGATCATGAGGCCAGAGGAAGGTCATTGGCACTAGTCTTACACTCAGGAGCAAGGTGTTTGAGGGACTAATTCTTTCCAGAGGCAGTGTGACGTGAAGGCAATGCTGTGTGAGGTTGTATTGCACTGAGGTGGGCTATACAGCCCAAGTCTTACCGTATGGTTAACAGGCCCATATGACCTGTACAGACTGGGTTTCATACTGAATAAAACGGAAACATAATAGAATATGAGCAGGGCTTTATTTCCCTCCTCTTGTATTTATGCCACAGAAGAAGTGCTTTAGCAGCTAGTAATTGACTGGAAGCAGTTAAAAGAAAAGGATAAAGTTAAAAATCCTTGAATATGCTTCACTTCATTCTATTAAAAATAATCTGGGATAAGAGTAAAATTGAATGACAAGAAATGCTTTTCTCTTGCTTTCTCCACCCATACTGTCTATCTTATTTTGAGTTTTGGCTCTGAACCCTCTTTGCCCAGCCAAGGAGGGGCAGAAAGAACCTTTTCCTCTTTGTACAGTGGCATGAGGGCAGCACACAATAGTGGTTCCTGAGCTCCCTTCAGTGAGGGGAGCTCGGGAACCACTCACTCCAGTATCTGCTGATGAACAAGGTTCAGGGAAAAGCTGTGCCCGCAGCGCTGATACCCTCACTTCACCTAGGGGAGCAGGACGGGTGAAGTGCAGAGAGCCCTCAGTGCCATGGGAGAGGCAAGCACAGGCTGCGTAGAGCCTCTCCCCACACCCAGGGGACCACGTGGGCTGGTAGGTCTGGGGCCTGCCCAAGGCACCGTCTCTCCAGCGCTCCTCCTGGGGCAGTGTCTCCTCACCACCTGCTAGCCAGAACTTGCAGACAAATGGCACAATCTACCCTTCCTTTCATCTTTAGGACTCTAACAGCATTATGCAAATCCCAGCTATGTCCCTAGCAACCCAGTCCAAAGGCAATTTTGTATGCCTTTTTTTTTCCTTGTGACAGATTTCATCCCCAAAGAGATGAGTCCAGTAGAGGACAGAAGTGGAGGCTGCTAGAGAACAGTGTGTCTGGTTTTGAATGCAATGAGTCGACGTCTGCAGCCTAAGGCACTGATGTGATTTTGTTTAAACAAACATAAGCCAATTAAAAATACAAAGAGATTCAAGGAAAAGATGCTCTTAGCTGAAAGCCTCATGGGAGAATAATTTAAAGAACAGATCAATAGCAGCGAGAGAGATTTGTTCCCATAAGACCAAAAGCCAGCATGTAACAAATCTCAAGAAAGGCATTTATAGGATTGTATTTTGTGAGTGACTGTGGCATAAAAGAATAGTGCTTTAGCATAATTATAGTTAAATATTTACACAGTCTTAGCTGTTTCAGGGAAAGCAAATATCCTTACAAAGATGATTTTCTCCTATTCAATATATCACTGAAAGTGCTTGCTGTGCATATCTTTATTACAAACATAATAATTATATAAATGTGCCTTCAAGGAAAAGGGTAGTTGAGAATGCTATCTTAAAAAAAATTCACAGAACAACAACAATTTACACTATTATCTACAGGTTAAAATATTCTCCCCCTCATTTTCCAAGTCACGGCTTTTAACTTCTAACCTCTTTCTCACTCAATTACACGTACAAAAATCCTTAAAAGGTGCAACAAGAAAAAACCCATTTCATAAATGGACTGAAATTATTTTCCTAAATGCTATTTTTTTAAATCTCCAACTGTAATGTGCAATATTTTGGGACCTTTCAGGTGTAGTAACAATACAGGATATTCCAGCTACTTTGCTCTTTAGACATCTAACTGAGGTGTCTTAGTTAAAAGAGTATGTCCCCTAGTTTTCAAATATTATAGGTGGAGAAGGGGAAATCATAGGGAGCAAAAATATTTGTGCACTTGTGTGTTCTCCAGAGGATGATTCAGAACAGCAGTTCTGTTTAGAAATTATTTGCCCCCTGAAGAAATTTCTCTCCTGCTCTATTAGGTGTATAAGGACAATAGAAGGATGGGTATTCTATACTGGATCGTTACAGTTGATAATATAAATTTTCCTATAAACTTAGACCTTTGAGAAAGCAGCAGCTGAAAAATACTTTTTTCCGAAGGACAAAGGCTTTCTTCCAGACATGGGAAATCTTGAGAGGTTGTTTCTGAGCTATATTATTTATCCATTTTGCTCAGCATAACAGAATAACTTTGGAGAAAATACTACAATTCTTTGCTTGGATTGATTGGAATGAGGAGACTGTTTCTGTAGTAAGATGACTTAAAAAATAGGGCATACACCAGATCCTTGGTGTATGTCTGTTTGGTTCCACTGCTTTGCTCTGTGTTCATTAAATCATCAGTTTATGAAATGACCCATTGTTTTACACTGCTCAGAGGGTAAAGTGGGAGAAAGATTAGTAATGCAGTGCAGCTATTACAGAAAAAGCCCAATAACTTCATGGTGTTATGTTTACCCGAACCATATGGGTTCCAGAAAGCACGTTTCTACTGTGCACGTGGTTAAAACCTTCACAGGTAACTTAAACATCTTAATGACACAGTTTGAGTCCTAGCTCACTTATCCCACTCTTGGAGACACCGAATTAGCTTGGTACTGACAAGTTAACTGATTTCCAGTGTTAGTAGCTACCAAGACCACATTCTAGCAGGGACTGTGTGCTCTTGAGTGTATCTTGCTCCATCAGCAGGATGTCAGGAGATGAATAATATTACAGTGCTACTGCTAGGTGCTGGTAAATCCCCCAGGGCATTTGGTGACTAGTAAGTTTTAATATATCATGGATATGATACCTACATATATAATTCAAATGTGGACATATATACATACAACACATGCATAAATGTGTTTCTTAAATATGTGTATTGCAAAACATTGAGAAAAACTGTTTTCATTTCCTCTGAAGCATTCACTGGAAGGTCTAAACATAAGTTTCTAATGAAAGCTAAGAATGTGGCTTTAGGTGTTTTCTGCTTGCCTTTCAGATTATTGATGTTTGTGGTCAGGATTTCTTTAATGGCTCATGACACAGGTGCAAACGTCATTAGGAAAAGCTTTTAGTTGAGAATAAAAGCATGAAAAGTTTTCAGTCTCCATATTTAACCATCTAAAGAGCAAAAGAGAGCAGGAAAGTAGAGAAAAGAAGTAAATCCACATAAAATATGCTATTCCATTTGCTGAAAATAAGCAGTGGAGCCAGGAAGAATAAGAATAATAAAATATTTCTTAGCTTTGTAAAACATGCATGATGTTAAAAAAATAAGAGAGCAAAGTTTAGCAGAATGATAGAAATTTAACTAAGACATGAGATGTTATAGGAGAGGGTTTTTTCATACAGCATAATTACAGGAAGCACGTGATTTTCCAAGAGCTTCCTGCTAAACTTGAAGGAAGCCAACTGAAGTCTTCATTGTCTTTTGATCACACCGCATTTATGCCACTGGGCCACATTTGACTTACCACTTATAACAGGACAGAGCAAATGTCCTTTAGAAAAAGACATGATTTCTGTTTTCGCAATTAATAAGTCAAACATGCTTTAATAGTATTCTTCAGAAGAAGACCCCAAAAATATAAAAATTTGGAACAAAATATAGGATTTGCAGTATACTATTTTTTTACCCATATAACCGATATAAATATTTACCCATAAAATTAAGAAAAAAACCCCAAACAACAGTGAAACTAGTAAAATTGCTCAGTTCCAAAGTATTAGCCCTTTGAAATTCTTTTGGTACTAAAATACTAATGTCTATATTTCTATTCATACTAATGTGTATAGAGAGAGCTTTTTGTTAAAGAAAGATAATCTAAATTGATTTGAAGTATTAATGTCATCCACTATGCAGTATTATTTAATAACTTGCTAAGGAAAAATGTTTTTGACAGAGGTGTATTTTATAGAAGACATCTATAGATGATTAACCATCTAAATAGATGCTGTAATAGGTGATTTATATCCATATTTGCATATTCTTGTTTATTTGACAATAGGAACAATTATTTTAATCATTGCATTAAAAAGAAACCAGTCTTTAACTGCCATATAAATGCCTGGAAGTTCTTTTTCTTAGATTTCCCATTGTCTTTAGTCTGTGCTTCAGTCAATAATTGTTAATAAAGGGATAAAGTAATTGTCTGAGTAATTGTGTAATGTGATCTTCAGAGAATGATTGGGTTTTGCTGTTGTTTAGAGAAAAGATTAGGCATCAGAACACTTCAGTTTCTTTCATGGGCCACTGAAGTTTATTTCCTGGAACCAGCACATTTTGTAGGAAACGTCTGGATCTTTCTGAGTCTCATTTTTTCGAGCTTGGAAAGAATGACAGTGATTGTTAATATTCTTACATGTGATATTAATTAATATTTCTAGAGTGTTTAAAATACACTCTGGGGGAGTGACCTGGGACAAATGGCAAAAATTACATATATTTTAAATGATCAAAAATGCCTGAGTGTGAGAAAAAATAATGCAAACAATGACCTAAGAAAATATATAAATTCCACATTTGGATATCTTTCATACACAACACACAAGAGTTAAAGGTGCATTTATTTTTCATTTGTAGTTCACTTTTCAGTTACATTCAGGATATACTGGAAATTACTGTGGGGAATGTGTGTGGGTGAGTACCTCTTCAAAGTATTTCCTCCTGAAGCGCCAACCCAAATCAAGACAACGTGTTGTCCCCCCTGCTGCACCTCTCCTATTGTGAGGGTTGAAGAGTCCATGCCCTCCACAGTCCTCTCCCAGGTGACATTTCTGTTTCTTGATTTGGATATTAATATACTGTGAATGTGGTTCCATAATTTTTCCCACATTTCGTTTTCACTGCAGGTTAAAGGCGTGCCCAGGTTTGGCCTTTTGGAGAAAGTTATGACTTCACTATCTATTCATGTGGACTCTTAAATTAAAAATTGATTGGGCTACTTCTGTTCTTTGTTTTCTTCCAAGGAATGGCAACCTAAGAGGAGGCAATCTGAAGAGCAGACACCCGGGAAGTAAAACAACAAAGTATGCTGTGTGTATGATAGGTTTTACTATCTCAGCATTATAGAGACGTAACTGCTAAAATGAAGTCTGGCATTGTTTTTCTCATGGCTGAGTGAGTGGCAGACCCTGGGGAGAATGTATTAGAGTTCTCATCTTGTAACTTAACTTCTTCTTTTGTCGTTCTGCATAATTGCTGTCACCCAGGTAAAGCTGGATTGTTTCTTCCATGGTAAGTTCTCTCCCACACAACCCTTTGACCTTCAGGCAGCGAGAGCAGCAGGGTTTCTCATCTCATGATTTAACTGAAGAAAATAACTACTTGAAGAGGAAGTGCTTTGAAATAAACAATGTCTCTGAATTAGAAAACTAAATAAGTGGTTTTTTACTACAAACTGGGACTTCTGGGAATATTCACCTGGAATTAACAAAAGATACAACATTTGAAGAACTAAGGTGCTTAATCATGTGAAGAATTTAAGCAGAAATTTGAGTACAGCTGGGACAATTACTTAATTATGAGTAGAGTTCTGATAAATGTAAAAGCAACTCATGTTTTGTCAACAGACATTAGAATGAATTATGAGCTCGTATTGATTCTCCAATTGTTTGACATTAAAAATTCCAGGATATTTTTAAAATGCTGAAAACAGTGAGATAATTGCCCTTAACAATGCAAGTATAGAAAGAATGTGTCCATTTGGTCATTAGATATGTTATAAAAGAGTGGTTTTGCTGATTGTTGTTATGATAGCTCTTACCCCAGCCAAGAGGTTGAGAACATTTTCTTGTCAAAAACTCCTGTAAATCACCCTGTCCAATCTTTTTTCAGCTTCTGGGGGAAAAAAGCAATCTAATTTTCACTGAGGAGGTATGTTCTCCTTAAAATCTTCACAGAAAAGACCAATGCATAATAATTCATTGTGGCGTCAATCTGCTAATTTGATCTGATTACTTGCTATATTAATTTGGTGATTTAATCATTCAATCTATTGGTATATTGATTCAATTTTAATTGAGACCTTAATTTAATTATTACATTATTCTAGTTTTAATTAGCAAAGTAAAACTGTAGTGTATTAGCTCAGTAATTGTCTCATATTGCTTGTCTTTGCTGAAGTATCATCTGTCTGACATCCAATTTTTTTTTTTAGAAATCCATAAAGGTGCAAAGAACTTTTTATTTCAAACTACTGTGTTGGTAAAAAAATTATGAAAGGACTTGTAATCAGGAAAACTTGCAAGTCTCTTTGGGTCTAGTGATTAAATTTGAATCACTCACTCTATAGAATGTCTTTTTTCAGGACATACATGGAAAATATGTTTCAAGCAGATGCATATGTAACTACCGAGAAAGAAATCAAATATAGCTTTCTCTTTGGAAAGTTAAAAAAAGTACTGAACCATTTCAGTGCCGTGCATAAACCCCATGTTTTGCCAGAGTGCTAGCTTTTGCAGTCATAGATTTCTCAGTTTTCCAATGTATTTCACTACAGTTGTAGGTTAAGAATGTGCCTTTAAGTCATATAACCTTAAGGACAATAATGATGCTGACTGTTGCTAAACTACCTGAGTAAAGAGTTCTAGTATTTTAGTTTGTGTGTTCTCACATGTCGTGTTCAGGAAGAACTCAAATATTTCAAGTAGCTAGCTAGAAAGCAAGGAATTGACCATATTGCCTTCTGTTCCACCACCCCAAACCTTTTGTGCTAAACCTTAAGTTTATCAGTGGTGTTAAAGGTGATGAAAACAGAAACACATTTCATAGAAAAGGTGAGAAATGTAGTATGTATCAGCATTTCTACTGTTACTGAGATATGTCCATTAAAAGTCAAATTAAGGACATAGTATCTGACCAGAAAATGGGATGACCCTACAATTCTGTGCACTCTTCCATTCTCTTCCTACCTCAGAGTATTCTTCTTTATTTGTGACTGCTGCTTGATCAGTCCTACACATATAAGATGTAGGATGGGGCCAAGGCCCTGGCACGCTGAGCAGAAGTCACCTTAGGGGGCCAGGACTGTCAGTCCAATGAAGAGAACTGTTAAATAAAGTATCCCTGACATGCTGTCCGCATTTTTGTTGCAGTATAGGCAAAAACTGTGAGGGAAATGAATAAATGTGCTCTGAAGCAAGCTGTAATGTAACTTGCTATTCCTTTGCAAGCTTGGACAGCCTTGTGCTTCTATGACTGAAATTAAGTATTTTAAACTTATTTTCCTGAGGTGTAACTTTTTTCCCCTGCAGTTTGCATAAAGTACAAACCATCCATTTCCAAAGAGTCTAAGCAAATGAAAACTCAGTCCTGATTGTCAGGAAGTCCAAAACCCTTTATGGTGTAACCAGGAACACAGAGAGCAATGTACATTTATTTTAGAAGGTCCAGGACAGTGAATGACTAATGCTTTTAATATCATTTATTTTTAAATGTCATAATTGTTGACACTTCTTTCAGGTCATAGATCAGAAGCAACATTTGTAGAATTTGACATTTTATTCTGAGAATTATGAAACAATCAGAAGAATTTTTTTTTCCTTTTTCCTGCCTTTTCCTTTTCCTTTTTCCTTTTCCTTTTTTCTTTTCCTTCTTTTCCTTTTTTTCCTTTTCCTTTTTCTGTTTTCAAGTGTACTGAATAAACGGCCCTCACAAAACTCACACAGAAAACCTGACCCCTGTATTGACTAGACTAGATCAAAGACAGTCTGCCTCGAGGGTAGTGCATTTGTTAAAGTCCTGGATACATCCTTTGAAGGCTGAGTTATTGCAAATGTTGTCATTGTGGAAAAGGGACAATTAACATGGATGATCAGTGGGTGGTGACTATTGCCATTGCTGCATAGTTTGGATTTACAAACAGCAAGGGTCAAACACTTCACACCCTTCACCACAGAAATGAACCATATAGAGGACTCAGTGGTCTAAAACACAGCACAAGCCTACATTTTCCTATCTGTCAAAAGATTTCAGAAGTAATTCATTGTTACAGCTCCCTGGAGTGAGAGTCTGGTTGTCCATCTGATTTTCCTGACTGAGCGCTTTAAACATTCTCTGAGGAAAAAACTGTTGTAGTCTTGTTTCCAAAGCATAATAGTAAAGACAGGAAGTGTGAAACCATTTGGAATCCTTCTTCCCTGCTGTCATATTTTATCACTACTCGGGTGTTATGTTCATGAGTAGCTCTTGATTGCAAGCCTCAGAGCTAATATTATTTCTGGATGCTGTTTGGTGCCCCTCTGAAAGACCTCTGGATTTCAGAAATCAGATATACAAGACTTTGTTTATCAGATATTTCAAATAAAGTGAACAAAAAGGCTCTCGTAAATATAAGTTTGATGCCAGACTACACTGCAGAGAGCAACAAGGATTATTCTGAGGAAAGTTTTGTGAAGTTAATGGCATTGCTTGACCACTTTACAGTTATATAGCTGAAATAAGAATCTAATTTTTAAGGTGTGACACTCTGTGGAGACCAGAGGCACCTGCTGATTCCTGCTGTATAGATCTGGTTGTTGCAAATAGATTGTTGCCTCAAGTAATGGGTCTGGTCCTGTTCTTATTGAAGAAGAACATGAATAACATTCCTGTTAATTATAATATTAGAGGTCCATAATTATTTATGTCTTTTGTCTGCACCACAATTGTGGTGATCATTAGAAATTGGTAGAAATGATAACATTTAGGATATTTAGCTAGACTCTTTGGACACTCGCATATTGTGCTTTCCTTTAAGAATAGCCATGAAATCTGAATTTCAAGTAAACCTGTGACTGAAAAATAAGTGGAGGAAGGACACTTTTAAATCCTGTTTATATATATTTTCAGTGTTTTTATTGTAGCAAGAACTTTTTTGACTGGAGAAAGTGTGAAAATAGGTTTTCATGTGTAAAGATATTTGTTCATCACTCACTACAGGAAAATTTTAAAGTTTAAGTAAACTATCCTCATCAGCTGAGGAAGCTTAATTTCATGAATTATAAAGAGAAGTCAGCTTTCTAGACTGGCAGATTTTTGCAAGTTCTCCCTACTCTGCTTGAAATGACCTTCATATCTGTTTTCTTTTTGTGCAGGTTATATTGGATATTGCCTCGAAACACAGCCTATGGGAAATCAGCTTGCCCAGTGCAAAGTGCAGTCAAACTGATTATTGTAAAAAATATCACATGTAAGATACCCAGTGCTGTGATTCATAGGAGCTTATAATCACTTTCCTCTATGCTGTTATTAAACTTCTTCCTGACTGATTTGCATTTTGATGAATCACCACTGTTGTATACTAAGTGATGTACCAACACATATTATTAAAGTACATCTTTCAGGAGCAATGGTCCCACCAGAGCTATATAAAACAATGTAATATATATTAGCTGAATAAAGCCAGATGGCATCAACTTATTCTGTGTCAAGTTTTCTGGTTGAATAAACTTCCCATTTGTACCTCTGGCTTTTGAGCAGCTCATAATGGAAAAAAAAAAAAAAAATTAAAAAATGCTTTTTCTATTATGTTGGGTTTTTTCCTTGTTTTTTTCTTTCATTGTTTTTTGTTTGTTTTAAACTTTGTTTCCATCAGCCCAAGAAACTGTGTGATCCTGCAGGTAGATGTAGCTCCCATCCCTACAGTTACCCCAAGTAATCCCCAAATTTAAGAATACTTTTTTTGTCTGAAAATGGGGGAAATGAGCAGAAAGGTAATGGGGAAGAGAGAGGTGAAATGCACTGGGAACTCTCCAGCTGAGACAAACGTCCCTGCCTGTAGATAAAGGTGACATTCTTCTTGTCAATAAATCACCAGCTTAATCCTTAGCTTTAATCAATTCTGGAAGATTTCCACCAGGGCACAACAAACATGTTGATTCAAAGCTTGTTAATAAAATTACTTGTTAATTCAACATTAATTAAATTGTAATGTGAACAATAATTTCTCTTCTGTAAATATCTTTTCATTTTGTGATGTAAATGGAAAAGAGGAACAACTGAGGATAAAGACTGACACTTCAATGAATCTTAAGAAAGAGACAATGGCTTTTTGGCAGTTCTATCTGAGTAACAAAGTGTAACATTATGCTTTGCAACCTTGTTAAGCAGAAAGTTGTGAAGGAAACAGCATGGTTCTTTTAAAAAGAACTGTACTTTACAATCAAAGAGAAGGATGCTAAACGCATGTAACTGATCACCTGAAAACAATTGTGAATAAAATATCAATATTGCATTTTCATGTTGTGCCAGTAGTAGGGAGTTTGCATATTCCAATATTGTTAGGCTCAATCTTTGGAAAAATAAATGAATAAAGACAAACTCTGATGTAGTTTAACAATGATGTAGTTAACAAGGTATAAACGTGGGAAAGAAAGGTGGGAAGTGGTTTTCTGATTATCAGAAAATTTCTGAGATTTCAAAAAAAAAGTGATGCCTGCACTTTTCCACTGCACAATGAAAACAAGTTCTTTTAACATTTTTTTCAGTGAAACCAGATTTCAGAGTACAATTCTGCCTTTACCATATTGCTATTTGGCCAAGTCAATTTCCTGGAATAAGGGAAAGCGACATTGATGTCCATGTCTTCTGAAACTCGGTCTCACTTATACCATGTCTTAATTGACAGGTTTCATTGTTATCAGCTGACTATTTGGATATTATATTTCATTTTGACCACATATTTCATTATGGACCTAATTTTTTTCCCAGATAAGTTTTTCTTGAAATACATAATTCCATATAAGGCATTGGAGTTGGAGAACTGGCATTTACCAATGCAGTACTGGTTTGTCAAAGCCTTGTACAGGTCTAAAATTTAGGATCTCCTACAATACTCAGTCCATAGAAAGATTTTTCATTGATGGCCTTGGGAGATTAGCTAAAAATCAAGATGAGATAAAAATGTTTTATGTAGTAGCTGAAAATTTACCTACTGTCACAGTAAATCATTTGAACAGTGTTTTGCTAAAACATTCAGGTTTACTAAAAGGGAACTGTCCATATCTTCTTCTTAGTATTTGGATTGCTCTCTCCCTCTCTCTGTCTTTCTCTTTTCTTATGAACTCTCAAATTTTTTTATTTCATCTATGAATATCCTACGTGATGTTTAGGTATGTTAGCATTAACACTCTGTTAACAGTAAGCGTGAGGGAAAACATCCTCGTCAGATCTGTTCTTTCACGTTTTATATTTGGCAGATTTTCTTTATTATATAGCAAGTTGCAATTTTTTTAATGATCTCTGAACTCCCAAATGTTCCACACAGCTTGTCTTCTAGCTTCCCTATGGACTGCAATACTGGTATATGCCTTGAAGAAATAATATTTAACCCCTTCTCTTTATAGATCTCAAAGTACTTTACCATAGAATTGTTATCCACTATTTCTTGTTCTAAAACTGGGAATTTAAAGAGGGGAGGGAATTAAAAAACGAGGAGCATGGTGATTGAGTAGAAATATGAGGTTTAAAATCCAGATCACAGAATTCTTTGGTCTAAGAACAAACCTTGGATCACGCTACCTTTTATCTAAAAATAAGAGAGGTGAACTTTGTTTCAAGACAGACCATCAGTGCTGGTTAAAGGGCATGGGAAGAAAAGAAAAAACACTGAAGAATAGCAATACCATGACTGACTACTGAAAAGGAAGGGAAAGAACTTTTTTCTTCCAGCTGCAAACTGCTTGCTGGCTGTGACTTTCAATAACACTTACCCATGACCCTGTCAGCTTTTAACTTTCACTTTTTATTTTAAAAAGAACAGATAAGTAACAGACATTACTCAGCTCTTGATTTGGCTTTTTCAATAAGAAGTGAGAGTTAAACTCCACTGCTGCTGCTGTAAGTGCTATTGAAAACCGTCAGCTTCAGTAATAAAACAAATCAGGTGGGAGCAGATGAGCATGAAAAAAGGCCTGGAAACCTTATTTTTTATTAACCTTTTGTTGACATTAATACTCTGCAGTTAGGAGATTCACACAGTGTATGTATAGAAACACGTATAAGAATGAAGCATGTTTGCTTACATAGGAAAAGGTTAGAACTTACTTAAGAACTGGAGGTCTCCCCCAGGATTTGTCTTCAAATAAAAGCTACAGTCAAGCCTAAACAAGTTCCTTGACAAACCTATGGACCAGATCCAACAAGAGATGCAGGCAACTGTTAGATGTTTAAGACCAAATTTGCTTTTCTGAAAGCCTCTGCTTAGCTGACTCCTAATGCTGAAATTGCCCAAGCTCCGCAGATTCTATACGTTTTTACCTTACTTTGCACCACAAGGATTCAACCACAAGGATTCAACCACAAGGACTTCTTTACACACAGGCGTCAACATCACTGTTTTGACAGTGGAGGTACAAAACTGGAACTCTTCTCTCAATTTAAAACCCTCATCGAGGGAAGGAGGAATCTGCGTTCCATCTCTGTTTTCAGATACATCCATGACTTTTATGCAATGCTTAAAGTAAAGTGCAGGAAATTTTCTGGAAATAGTTGCCAAAGCTCAAGGCTAAAAATTTCAGGTGGTTCTGTAAATAGCAGGCTATAAAATCAAGTGTTAATTATTGCCTACTCATAAACCAATGACTTCTGGACATTCTTCTGCACAGTGTCAACAGTGGTGGCAAGTACTTAAGTACAGTATACCATAGTATTTCAGTCTCTTTTCAGCAAGCAGGGAGAAGGAATAAGGAAGATGTTGGTGCTCTCAGGCAGGAAAAGGAACTGAATGTGAGTTCCCTTGCCTTGGGATATAAAAGTGTTTGTCTTTCCCTTCTCCTCCTCCCCCCCTTCCTTTTTAAAGAGAGTTAAAGACAGGACTAGAAATGGAGAGTGGAAAAATCCCTCAGTTTAACTGGTGTGTTTTGTTTATAATGAGACACAGCTGACACATCTTAGATTGGATATGTATGTTAGAGCAATTGTGAGCCTCAGGTAAGATGTAGAAACCTGGGGGAAGACTATAATTCTTATATCTACATACACTAAGAGAAGCTACTACTTTTGTTTACTTTTTGTTTTTTAGAGAGTTGACTTAGAATGTGCTCTAGCTCTACATTTTTCTGAAACTCAGGGATGCTTAGGCTAGTTGACTGCTTTTGTTCATATTGATTAGAGCATACATATTTAATTTTTATACCATGCATATATTACTGTAGCTGCTGAATTTACAGATGAAATGTTCTAGCTCCAGGTAAGTAAGTTAAAATACTTTAGAATTACCATTTGATTATGTCATACTTGTGTTCCAAATTATAGATTATCTTGCACGTTTCACATTTTTTTCCCAAAGAGATTTCAATAACTGGGTAAAGCCAGGTAGACTTACACTACAGCAAGGCAAAAAGAAAAAAAGAAAAAGAAAAAGAAAAAAGAATTATAGCAAAGCCAAACACAGCTAGTTTTATCTTCCTGTGCTCTTTTGATATTACTAAAGAGACAGTAGCTGTTTAAGTAAATATTCATCTCAGCTTAGCTGCTTCTCTGCTTGTTGTAACAATGCCATGTGTTAATCCTCAACAGATGAGACCACATCTCCTGTTTGTAACTGTGGTATTAACTACAGAGCATGTATGGGATGATCTAATTCAGATGATTATTAACTACTGAAACCTGTTCAAGTGTCTTTGTACACCTAATTTAATAAACCTAATTTTACATATTAAAAATTAATTTGTACATGAGAAACATGCCAATCTGGAACCAGAGAGTTTGGTCTATGTAAGTATGACAATACTGATATTGATTTTTTTTAATTGCCTGGTAGGGGAGAAAAATGAAGTGGTAGCTGAATGGTGTCCCAACCAAGCTGACTGCAGTTGTGGTGTTGATGATACCAGTCTGCACTCTGAGCAGGCTGGATCTATGCATTCACTTCTTAGAAACTACGAAAAAATGAACCAATTTTTTCTTCTGACAACTGTTTAATTTCCATAGTTCAGTTTTCTATCCCCATTCCTCTCACATATACTCTTCCAGAAAACTATCTTTCATGTTGGCCTATTACTTGGGAATATACACTCCTAGCAGGTTTTGTATCACACCTAGACTGGAAGTCGGTTGAACAGCATTCAAGCTTGATTTGCCATAACTGCCTTGGAAAATGAAGAGACTCCAGTTAGGTCACATAATTTTGAGACAGTCCTTTGTGTACTGGTGAGTGCTTTTCTTTGTTGTTGCTTCTTTAAAGCAAAACAAAACCTTTCGTCCATCTGATGCTGACTATTCAGCAAATCAAATAGAATAAGCTCAAGGGTTATAGAGGAGCAAGTCTGTACTCAGGACTTGACAGGCTGGAGATCAGTATATATGTCAAGAAAGATCAGGAAAATCCTGTGACAGCTACCTTGGACATATCAGCCTGGGGAATGAAAGACCTTTATTAGGAATGAATTTCCTCTTATTTTTCACTACTTTTGTGGAATTAAGCCAGTTTCCAATTAAGATTCTTAGCCACGTATCTCTATCCAATAATTCATAATTTCTTTTTTAACAATAACAATGTGTTATTTATTTGACTGTACATCACTGCACATATTGCAGATGACATGAATTTTTAAGATAACTTTATTTAAGAAGAATTAAAAAGCAATTTATTGTTAATGTCCACCTCGTCTAAAAGTACATTAAAAGCAAACACAGTATTTTCAGGCATACAATATAATATAATATAATATAATATAATATAATATAATATAATATAATATAAATTTGTTTCCCATTCATTCTCTTTCAATATTGCAGCACATACTATTACTTATTTATTCAACAGCACTTTTCCATTACAGCTTTAGAAACTTGTTCTGAAGTGCTAAAGGTAGCTAATAGGCATTATTTTAAACTTCAATGAAGTTTTTACCATTCCTCTATACTGTGCTTTATTATCTTCTTGGTGCCATGAAACAGCCATGGCATGTGCACATAACCATGGAAACTGGCCAGGGAAGCAATGCTCTTACTCAGGCCAGGGTTCAGATTTAAACTCACAAGTGTTAGCTGGAATCTTGTAAACATTTCTCACTGTTTCTTGGCCATAAACGGTGGGAAATCTCTTGAGATTAGTGTTTCTTATGAGGTGACTGCCAGTTTGTTCTGAAATCCTGTTAGTGTGATTCTTCTCACATGATCGCTGTCATGTTCAAAGTAGAGAAGGGAAGCATAGATCCCTTCCAGTCACAGCCATGGAGATAGACCAGTTCAACAACCCCTTGCTGACATGTGGAACAGTTGGGTGGAAGGTTCCAATTGTGCCAACTCTAATTTAGGCTAAATGAAATCAATTGAAAATGCACTTGATCTCTAGAAACAGGAAAATTATATACCATACATTTTTTTTTCTTCCTGGTTGTGTATAGAAAAAAGAAAAGAAACATGACTTTAGCTATGGTAATTTCAAGATGCTGGATGGTAAAGACAATATTGTACTTGCTACCGTTTCAGAAAATGTTCTTAAAATTCGACATCGTTCTTCTTTCTGATTAAATGGCTGCCTAAGTGCAAAATATGATTGCCGTATTGGAGACTGCACAACTGGGAACAGAAAGGGCAGCAAGATTAATGAGATTTAGAGCTTGTTTATACCACCTAACTACTCTAACTCACATTCCATAATAAAAGAAAGAGGTGTTGAAAGACCAAAGCTAGTTCTTTCTGCCTGAAGTGTCCCAAGGTTGGTATAGCTCTTCAGTTGAGAACAAAAAACAAATGTTACTAACAAAATCAGAGGCTGTGACAAAGCCTATGTTTTTCCATTCAATATACATTTTACTGAGGTTCCATTTTTTTCCCCCTTTTTTTATAAATTTTCAATTCCCGTTTACTGTAAGTAAATTAGAGAGATGATTTCTCTTTTACAGTCCATGACAGTATAAAAACTGTTCCAGTTTTATAGCTCCATGTCCCTGAGGAGCCTTGGAGCTGAGCATTTATATTGCTTAACAGTAGGGTTTGGATAACATAAGACAACACACTGTCTCTAGGATCACACTGACTTTTCCTTAAGGAAATATAATGAAAGTCTTGGCTGATGTACTCATAGTTGCCTTATATAACATAGTTATTTTTTAATGAGACAATTAACCTTATAGTTTAAACCTGAATTGAACGGTTTAAAATTATTTACAACTTTATTTGTTTTCTGTTTGCATATAATATTTGTGTATTTTATATATATACAAATATAGTATCTGTATCTATACAAATCCCTTTAAAACAAAAAATATTCCATTCTTTAACAGTACTGCACTTAACAGGTATTTTACAACACACACTTTGAAAAATCTCCATTTCTTTAAGAAGCTGTTCTGTTAAAAGCAAGTGTAAGGAAGTCTTGACTCCTGATTAAATATTTATGTGTGTCTGGCCAGTAAGTCATGTTCTATAATAGCTTTTATAACTTGGTTATTAAATTGTAATTCAGCAATCAAACATTTTTGCACTATACCCATTGGTATTCATGGCAGCAAATCATAAATTCTTAATAAATGAGACCTATTGTACAGGCTTATGACACTGTCAAGAGGATTGAGGGGGCTTAGAGGAAAGATCCTTGGCCTTTAACATATATATGTTTCAAGCCCAACCTGAAACGTTGAATGAAGCAAACACTCTAGTCTCTGCACAGATCCTTCATAGTGGATAATTGCACCATCAAAGCATATAAATCTTTGCATGAGAGTTAGAAATGTGAAAGATTCCTTACTGAAGCTAGCACAATTTTTTATATCTCTTTTTAGCAATATATTTTTAGTTTAGAATTGAAGAAGCACATCAACATTTTTTCCCCAGTGAATTCATGTTGTGGTAAGTTTGAAATAATCACAGTCTCTGTTCTTTTCCTTAGAGATAGTCATATGGCATCGGTTCCAAGTTAAAAGCATTTACCTTTAAATCCATAAAAGGTTCAGAAACAATACATTTAATGCACACATTAGCTCTCAAAGCTGCAACATCAGTGAGTGGGAGCTTGCCGTCCAAAGACTTAATGCTCTTAATTCCCTTCTGAGTGAATGCAAGTTGCAGAAACTGGACACTCCAGAATGGTTTCCTCTGCACCTTGTGAGGATCAGCCCTCTAAAGAAGCATTTTCATAGCACTGAGCTGAGGACGGCACTGGTAAAAATTCTTGCACATTCCTGGCATTCACTCTTTTGGTGCCATGGCAGACTGATTAGCAGAACACTGCTTTAAAGTGAGCCATCAATCAATGTGACTGTTTCTCAGTCTGACTCTCAGTTTATTAGTGAGCTAAGGAAGTATGTAATGTAATGACAGATGTACTATTTTGTATATTTTTTTTTGTGAAGATCAGTTAATACATTTGACAAGCAAGGCCTTTTGGAAACTGTTGAACCAAGAGTTCTCAGAAGAGCTGTTGTTGAACTTTAGAGGCATGCATATATATGCAGAAATAGCATCTTCTCCCTTATAAAAATACTTGATCCATGAGGCTATTGCATAGTTATATTCAGAGTCATATTTAACTAATGAAAAAACAAGCTTTCAGTATTCCTTGCCTATGACCCAAAGCCCAGACTGGTTAATTCTAATCTTGCTCAGGTATCAGCAGGAGATTTGTCCCAGTTTTAACCATGTAGCCAGACAGCAGGGTATCATGTGTGTGACTGAAAGTTGAATAAGAGAGAAAAAACAGCTTGACCTTTATAATCATATATAGTTTTTTTAGGCAGGTAAACTAAGAAGATACAGAAATGTTCATGTAACCAGAAGAATGGCACTATAGGAAGATTTTTTTTAGACTAAAAAGTAATTTTAAAATTTTAAAGAGTATAATTGTGTATGTTATAATTTGTTTTTATTTGTATTCAGGCATTGCTGGCAAAATGGTGGACCTTTATGTAAAATAGATCCCTGTATTTTTAAAGTTGTTACAGAACTTCTCTAACACGTTTATCACTGAAATAAAAAATGAAACGTTTATTTCAGTGAAACATATCTGGAAAGAAATAATCCAATTCCTACTCAGAATATAAGTGCCATTCTTTGAATTCCTGTAGTGATTAGTGTTGTTTAAATAGCTGATCAAGCACAGAGACAGACTAGATTAAAATGCACAACACATAACCAGGAACGTATGCTGCATATTTTAGAATAGTAAGTTGAGGCATAATGGTGACTTACAGTGAGTTCCTAATAGCTTGACACTGCAATTCTTGAAACAGGTTTTGACAATAGGCAGGGCCAAGAAAGTTGAATGCTCCGTCAAGCAGTCTAGATGTATATGTTACCTGCATCTTTATTCTTTCAATAAATGACTTTCTGAGAGTGCCCTACCAAGAAATCTTCCCTGGGTTTGTTAATTATGAGAAACAGCCTAAAATTTTTTCCTCTCTTCCAATACCCGAATGTGTTTTTAAGCTGCTATTCAGCAACTATGAAACAATGTTTAAATTATACCTTAGGGAATGAAAGTTTATTTTCATATCTTTACTTCTTAAATTCATGTGTATGGTAAAAAACCAACGGTATTTCCAGAAACTTTGGGTAAGCAAATTATTTATTTTTCCGTTTTCCTCTGTTTCGTTTTTCCCCACTTGGTTACTTCCTCATTGTTTCATGTAGAATGACACGATAATTCCGGGACTGGAAGCGACCTCAGAAGGTCTTTAGTACAACCTCTTGTTCAAAACAGGGTCAACTATGAGATAAAACCAACTTGCTCAAGACTTTATCTGTCTGGGTCTTAAAAACTCCCAAGGATGGAGATGATACCAACTCTCTGGACAACCTTCTCCCCTGCTGGACTGTCCTCATGAGGAAAAAGCTTTTACTGATATCCAGTCAGAACCTCGTGTTTCAGCTTGTTGTCATCCTCCTGCCAGACACCACCATAAAGGTCCTGGCTAAGTTTTCTCAACAAACTTCTCAAAGATATTGAAAGGCTGCTATCAGGTCCCCATTAAGCTTTCCAAGAAAAAAAGAGTGCAGGAAAATGTGATCTGCACAGTCTATGGATTTGTTGCCCAGTCCATGATTAAAATAACACATCTAGATAAAATTCATGGAAAGAAACAAAGCCCTTAGCTATGTTATTAATGATTTATCTCATTGCTCCCATGATGGCAGACAGTATTCTGAACACATCTCACATTCTTACTTTGGCTAAGAACATTTAAGAGGGACTGTAACAATCATTTAGGAGTATTGAAGAGCATAAGAATAAAAGATGAAAAAGAACTGTTTAGGGTAGTCCAATGGGACATAACTGAGAGTGATGTGCAAAGAAAAAATTTAGGCTGACAATTAGCTCAATTTCTTGAATAATTTAAATCTAGTCTAGATACATCAGTCAAGAACATCCTGTAGGTCTGCAGTAAAATGAACATGACTGAATAAAGGGGTTTTGCATCTTTCTTCTTATTTTGTCACCATCCTGAGGTATATGGCAATATTCAGACACAGTGAAAGTATCAAAATATGTATGTTAAAAAACATAATTCCCAACAGAAAAATTAGCCAAATATCCTACATATCTTTTGTACCATGGAAGCTTTCTCAAGTATTGAAAAATTGATCTGGAGGCTTCTGAAGTTTTGTGTAGACTAGTTGCTTATACAGACAGTCTTGATGGTAATCTTTTTTTATTTGCCTCTGGCAATATTATCACTTAGGCAAGTTAGCATAGTGTTTCATCAAATGTATTCTCTCAGTAAGCAGAGTGGGTAAAAGATATCTTAAAAGCTGAGAAGCAAAACATATTCTTTTTAGAGAAAGAGCTATTTTTTGTTTAAAGATATCTCAAATGAAAAAAACATTGGAGTTGAAGTGCAACAATATATTATTAGCTACAAATTTTCTTTTTGCAGGGTTTGTTCCCCCCCCCACCCCCCACTAGGCTCATTGCTAAATGCAGGTGGACATGTGTATTTTATTTACTGTTGTATATTTATGTCCACTGGGGCCTGACTGACTCTTGTTAAGTTGATGATAAGAATTCTGTTGACCTGCATAGCTTTTAGACCAAGCCATAGAAAATCTAGGAAACAGAGATTGATATTGCAGGGTTTCTTTACTAAATAGGCACTAAATGTATAGTCCCTAAAATATTTTTTCCTCTGCGGAAATACCTGAGAAGGGTAATAATTCAGTTACTGGTGTTTTACTGATAATGGAAAATGGCCTAGCTGATTATGTATTGCTGGAATTTCTTGTTAATTTTAAAAAGAACAGAGAGAAATAAAACAGTGCCAACATTTGCAGGATCCTGAGATTTTAACAAGAGATAATCCTACAGTGTTGGAACAAAACATATCTATTATAAGGACAAGAGAAGCTATTCTTTCATTAATTAAATTAAAAACCCTATCTTCTTTCATACGATAAATATGAGAAATATATTTTATAAACTAATATATATACTAGTAGTGCTGACTCACGAGGGCTTCACTCCTTCTTGCAATATACGTAATTAGCTCCTTATAGGAACAGCTTTATTTTCTAGACTGATCAAGGCAATCTATAGATATAGGTCCATCTAGGTCCTTCTACATGAGAAACCTTCTATACTAGGTGTTAAGTATAGCAACTGAGAAGATTGGCATCTCATGCCACTTGCAGCTTGGAATGGGACAACAATGTTCCCTTGCAAACTCTGGGTGAGGGAGCCTGTGTTAGATGGTGAAAGGAAAGCCTGAACCTACTTACAATGCAATAGCACTCTGCACTCATTCACTCTCCCACTATCAAAATATCTCTTAATATTCAGCTGTTGTACTCAGTGGCTGAATAGAAAGCACAGAGAAGCATCTCCCTTCTTCAGAGGAGAGTTATATGACCAGCAGAGCAGGAAGCTTTTGTTCCAGCACCTGCCTGATGCTGCCTCAGCTCTATTTCATTTGAATTCCTTTCTTGGAAATGTTACAGGTCCGTGCCCAGGGTGGGCTTGAACCAGATCAGCCTTGCCATCCTGGTAGGGAGCTGCGGCTTCTGGTTTCTTTTGCTTACTTCCAGGGCTGGCATAAATTAAGGGCAAATTCTCAACGAGATACTGATAAAAGGTGAAAAATCACAGAAGTTGGGCAGGTCTGTTGTCTTACAGATGGATAAGGCATGTGAGAATAAATACAGTGGAACTTTTATGAACAAAACTGAGAAAGAGGAAGAACAAGATGAGTGCAAGGTTTTGGGGTGAGAAGAGCCAAATGAGAAAAAGAATTTTTATGAGAAGAGAGAAAATATGGCAAGATTGGGGTAAAGAACACAAGAGATTGGAAAAGAAGTGATGGAAAGATAGAAATGGAATGGCTCTTCCATCATGTTCTTACCTCCTCATTAAAATACTCCGAGACTCATTGCTGTTATTAAAGTTTATCTTTGGTGAATAATTATTTTTTCATGTTTGTAAACTCATGTCCATGTCTCCCAGCAGATGGTGGCTACATCCTCCATCTTCTTCTAAGGTCATCACTGAAGAAGGCAGAAAGAGAAGTTTGAGAAACAAATAATTTTTACAGGAAATTTAAAGTTCTGGAGGGCTAATGCAGAGAAAGGGAAGATATCGTTTGTGCAAGTCTGCTCGCAAAACAGAAGTCATTTTAGAACTCTTTATGGATCCCAGGAAGACATGATGTTTTATTACTCCAGAAAGCTTCTTTCTCTCACCAGAGTTCACCACCTTTCTAGCCAAAAATTGTTCTATAGCTTCTGAAATGTCTAATCTCTTAATAATAAATAATCTCTTAATAATAAATTAAAAAAAAGCAAAAAAAAACCTGCAGCTCTTTCATACACTTAAAATTCTTCCAGTGTTTCTTGGACATGATTTGAAAAATCAGTCTACTGCATTCCAAACAGCAATAGACATTACTAACAAGAAGCTTCTTTCAGAGATTCTTTTAATTAAGTTCTTTATTTAGCAGATATATTTAATGCTGTGTTTGTTGTTTTGTTTGCTGGACTTGCTTTTTGTGCATTATGGAAGATTTATGAACAAAATAAGTTAAAGTGCACTGAATGTCAGAGCACATGTGTGTTTATGCAAACCACAGAACTTGGAAATTAAACTTGTCTTGGAAAAGATTTCATTTATCATATATAAAAGGATAATAGCATAGATTTAGTAAGGTCATATTTCTGCAATGTTTTGTCCACTTCTGGAGTACAGACTTCAAAAGGTTGTCGCAGAATTGGAAATGTTTCAGAAAATACTTGGAAGAAATATTTGTCTTGTCTAAAGCTGCCTAACATTAAAAACTAGAGAAACTCATAAAACTATCCTTTCCTCCAATTGATGGGAAATATTGATATGAAGATTTTTCTGGGCTAATTCAGTTCAGTTCCCATCTACAGAGTTATTCTGTTATGGTTTGAATCGGACGGTTACATGCTATTTTTTCCCCTCAAAATTGTCTGACTCATTGGACAGGCTAATTAGTGCTTACTTCATGCACACAGAAATATTTGGCTTTTTCCACATTGTGGCTTTGCAGTGTGGCTATGCAGTGATTATTGCATACTATTCAAATCCTATACTCAAAGTTAAATTAATGGACATTAGTGGCAGGCACTTCTGTTTAACTCATCACAGTAATGTATGAGTATTTGACAAAGTTAATTTAATTTTACAACCCTGTAAAACCAGAAGTGGATGATACTATATCCTTTTAAATACATGAATGAAGCTCCAAAGATATATCATGGTTCAAGTTGTCCAGCGTCCTGATGTTCTTAGGGTGTTCGTGTTTACATATAACACTGTGTGTTCAAATTAGTGCTCTCATTGTCTTTGGTTGTGTTGGGAAATACTGAGCATTTCTGCATTTGGGCCCCACAGCTTCAGAAAACAAGGATTATATAATTAGTAAGCACTTGTGAAACAATTCCATCCTTGGAGATATTCAAAACCCAACTGGACATGGGCCTGAGCAACTTGCCCTAGATGACCTGGATTGAGAAAGAAGATTGGACTAGGTGATCTCTTGAAGTCCCTGCCAACCCCAACTATTCTGTGATCCTATGATTCATCTTAGCCATGAGTGTTTCCCTTCAATTCCTCAGAATCCCTCACCTCATCTAGTGATACAACATGATCCAGCAAACTCCTACAGTGTGAAGCAAGAAGCCAGACTGTTTACGCAGTGAAACATCATTCATTTTCTTACATTCTTTTTCAGGAAAGCCTGAACTTTCCCTAAAATTTTAATCCTGAGTCAAACATATGCTATGCAAAATGGGTAACTTTTGGCAAAGACAGAAGTAAGCATAACCAGGCTCTTATGAGTGAAAAAGATCAAATTGTCTTAAAGGTAGAAGACAGTCCCAGCACTCTATGTAGCAAGAATGTTTGACAGCATCTACATGAGGACAAGATTTCTGTCCTTTAATGGAGAAAAAGCATACTGAGAGCCATGAGACAGAAACTGGAAAAAAAACCCCGTCCAAGCTGGAGATAAGGTGCGTATTCTAATAAATGTAACTTTTAAAAGATTTGCTTGCATTTACTTGTGTTTTTAAATCAAGTTTTGATGTTTTAAATACATACATTCTCAGTTGACCAGAAGTTGTGCTTGATATAGGCTTCATGGAGTGAAAGTTATGGCCTGTGTTATGCAGAAGGTCAAATTAAATTATTATCATGGTCTTGCCTGGCCTTAAATTCTGTGTTTATGAAGATATCTCTCTAGAGAATTTCCAAGTCATGACTTAAACCTGCAATTAATACCACTTTAAGAAAACTGTTACACTGGGTTTGATTTCCTTAAGACTCACAAGAGATAAGAGGTTAAACAATGACAGCAGCACTATTCTTAAGAATAAGTCTCAGCCATAGCCTCAGGTTCTTGGACAACCTCCAAATACCACTAGTATTAGATAAGATGACCCTGATCATTGCTTAGGTTGTTTCAACTTTCTGAAGTTCCACTTAGTTTATACTAACTAGAACTTTAGTCCTGTTACAGATAATTCAGGATGATGACTTAAATATCAGTATGATAGGATAACATTTCTCACCGGTGTAATTTTTTGCCATCCTGAGTACCTTTACAAACAAAAAGAAAATAAATAAAAAGGGCAGTTTTAGGTGTTAAAGGCTGGGATTTTCTGTTGTATCAGCATAGATGCTGTTTGTTAGGGTAACGGTTCCGACTTAGAAATAGTGATTTGTTTTTCTTCTTTGATTTTTTCTTTGTTGTGATATTATGGTCCACTACCCAGTGATTCAGTAGACTAATTCTGAGTTTGTTCTTGCTCTACCTTCGCTGTATATCTGAAGAATATTTATTTTGAATATAATTGTCTTCACTCTTGGTTTCTCATTAGGAGAGAATAAAGATAAGCTTTGAAAGGCTAATCAATCAAAGAAACACTTTTCATCCTAATGAGGAGCATAGTCCAAATCTCATCATGAGAGAAGCAGAGATTGGACTAGGATGTACAAGTAATCTGCTGCAGCCCAGTTGCACCCCAGTCCCACAACAAACGTGCTGTACACATTTAAACAAGAGCAAGTATTATCTAAATTTAGTGTTACCTGGAAAGATCCATAGGTTGTCTTAGTGGCAAGGACATTCTGATCAACAATCACGACAGATGGACGTGTCATGCACAAGCCATTGCTTTAGGATGAAATTCTTTACATCCATTAGTCCTCTTGGGTGAGTTACAACTATCTTTTTTTTTTGTTACAACAACAATTTTTAAACACTGATACTATTATTAAAAAACTTAATAAATATGTTAGAAATAAGATGAAGAGATTGCAGGAGAGAACAAAAGTCCCACCCAGCAGTTCCACAGACCAGCTGTGCTTGGTTTTAATTAAAGAGAAATTGACTTTCATTGTGATATTCAGGGTGCTATTATTATTTTTACTAAGACCCAAACTCATTTGCACTATTAGCACGTTAAGATGAATTCAAATCGGTTTCAATTTTTTTCTCTTGGTTCATGGATGTGCTGATTAGTCTTATTTCAAGTCCTGTCCAGTGCCTGAAAGTCTGAATCCTGGTTCTAGTGATATATGATAAACTGTGATCTTTGCAGACACTCATTTAATAAAAAAGTACTAAACACAAGGGGAAGAAAACATACTTCTGAGTGAGTAGGAGGCAGTCTGCAGGCATTAGGAGTATCTAACCACAAGTGCTAGCCATTCCTAAATTTGAAAGGAAAACCTTCAGTTCTTTATTTTATTACATCAGCCTATTTTGTGTGTGTGTATATATATATATACACACACATTTTATATATGTATTTATTATTTTATACATATAAATACACTATAGAGTCATATAAATTACTAAATTTTAAGTGAAAACCACTTATATTAGGCACATTTTAGGGACTGTATTTGCAGACATTGATTCAGATTAATTCATGCGCCTCACAAATATTTAAGCAACGCCTTTCCACTTCTCCAGGTTTTGCATTACCTTTGTCATCCTTCCCATCTCTCAGATCTCTCTTCTGCATAAT
Organism: Calonectris borealis; assembly: GCF_964195595.1. Classification (NCBI taxonomy): domain Eukaryota; kingdom Metazoa; phylum Chordata; class Aves; order Procellariiformes; family Procellariidae; genus Calonectris; species Calonectris borealis. Next base: position 18,568,257 of record NC_134315.1, read on the forward strand.
TCCTTATTGGTTACACCATCATTTGCTATATTATAATTTCACTTTCAGTTAGTTCCTTGAAAAAAAAAACATATATCCTTCTGTTTTAGAAACAGTGCATCCTGGAACTACAGGCTCCAGAATTTGGAATGGTACGTGCAGAATCAACTACAGGAAAAAAAATGTTTACTACTGAAGAGAAGAACTGCTAAACCCACAATTTTTTGGTCACATATTTCTGCAATTGGCTAACAGACTAACCACTCTCAAACTCATAGAAATAGTAAGCATTTATGCCACTTGTTAAATTTTGAGATCCTACCTCATGTCCCAGACCACTTATTATTTTCTCATCTGCTGTCTTGCAGGACAGTTCTGCAGTACACTTACACATTTAGAACCAAGTCTTAGACATACTGTCATCTAGTATTAGCCACATTTCCTCCCAACTATATTGTGTCTTTATAGATCTTGTAACAATAGTGTTTGCCTCTTTCTGAGGCAGTTCCCATGAAGGAATCAGTTTTGTGTTTCCTTTCATTATAATAACTTCAAAACATAACTCATCTTTCTCTTATATGTATCCACAATTTTTCTGATTCACAGTATACTATGTGGATTGCAGTCTTTGTGGTCTACTCGATAAACAAATAATAAAGAAGTATAAACACAGCTAGCTGCGCAGGAAATAAGATTCTGCTGAGCAGCATAGGAAAGTTGGACCCCATGGGTCTAAAAAGACCAAGGCTGGCCAGGATGGTCAGACTGGTCAAGATGGCCAGCCTGGTTGCCTGCTTGGTTTCCTGAACATTTCAGTGAAATTGCTGCATTCCCACAGAACATTGATTCTCAGTATTTGGCACTGCAGAAGGGAAAAGTGTTTTTTTAAAAAACGTCACCCAACTTTAAGCAGCAGTATGTGGATAACAGGCCTTTTCTGACATATCTGTCTCTAAATCTCTTCTGTTGGTGAATAATTTTAATTTCAAGATAGAGTTAAACAGAAATTAGAGCATGGGAAATTTAAAGCTAAATAAAAAGTGTAAAAAGCTAGAATAGCATACCTTGAATCTAAGCATTAGTTAAAATTCTAGTAAAGTAGGACAATTGTATTAATTTAGTATAAAAGCTGATGATCACTGAGTGCATCAGAGATCTTTTAGAAAGCTTTTAATTGTCTACCATTAGTCATCACTGGAATTTCCTCATTATGTGTCCTGCGTTTTTAGACTGAAATTTCCGATTTTGCCTTCCACTGCTAGTTTCTGAGTTATTTTCTTTCACTCTCTGTTTCCCCTCATTATTTTGTATGGTCTTTAATTCATTTTTATATTTGAGATTATACAGCTGCATGATACTCTCTCTTCTATGCCTTTGGTTGCATTTAATGCAACATTCATCTGCATTGTCCACATATTACTCTATCTTCATTGCTTGGTAGCCTGTTTACCCCTGAGAATATATTAACTAATCTGACAACTATTTCCTTCTGACATTAAGCATCCTGATGTTTTTTTCCCTTTTCAATCTCAATTTATTTCTAATTATAAACTTAATTAGATCATGGTTCCTACTGCTTAGGTACTTTTTCATTTGCTACATCTCTAATTGCTTTCTGTTGTACTTAAAGGGAGTGATTTTTTTTCTTTTTTGGCTTCTGTAGAAAATAATACCTTGCAAAGTTCATAATACTATCAAAAGAGAGGCAAATAAATCATGGGTTTGCTAGTTAGTTATTTGGTTTTAGCTTCAAAATGTGTGATATTAAAAAATGTGTATCTCAAGAATAACTCCATCACAGCTCTTCAAGCAAATGCTTTGCCAGCTCCGATGAGGAATAGGGAGTTTGGAGATTGTTCCTGCCATGTGAATCAGAGATGTGGATTGTGCTTGTTAAATCAAAAATGGGGGAGGCAGGAAAAATAACTTAAGCATCTCTTTATGTTATTGGCTCCATATTGGATAGATGGTGCTTCCATCCCTGGAAGTATTTAAAAGACGTGTAGATGAGGCGCTTAGGGACATGGTGTAGTGGGCATGGTAGTGTTGGGTTGATGGTTGGACTCGATGATCTTAGAGGTCTTTTCCAATCTTAATGATTCTATGATTCTATTACTTCTTTAACACGGCCAAAGCTGTGCAAGATATGTGATTAGAGTGGTAAAAGTCCATGCTTGCCATGGGGGTGTGTATTGGGTGTAGGCTGTGTCCAGGTGTTGGCAGCAGGGCAGGGGCTGCAGGGCGGCCTCTGTGAGGAACGTCCGGGGCTGCCCCGTGCCGGACACAGCCAGTTCCAGCCGGCTCCAACCAGCTCCAACAGACCCACCACAGGGCACGGCTCACCTCATCAGCCAACTTAGTGGTGCCTCTGGGAAAGTGTATTTAAGAAAAGACAAAACACTGCAAGGCAGTGAGGAGTGAGGACCAAATGCGAGAAACAATCCTGTGAGCACCAAGGTCAGGGAAGAAGGAAGGGAGGAGCAGAGATGCCCCTGCAGCCTGCAGAGAGACCATGGTGGAGCAGATATCCACACTGCAGACCATGGAGGACCCCATGCCAGCTCAGGAGAATATTTCCTGAAGGACTGCAGCCTGTGGGAGGGACCCCACGCTGGAGCAGGGGAAAAGCATGAGGAGGAAGGAGCAGCAGAGAGAAACCATTACAGGCTAACCACAACTCCCTGATCCCCATCCTCCTTGCACTGCTTGCGGCAGGAGGAAGGTAGAGGAGTCAGGAGTGAAGGTGTGTATTTGCGTCTGGGAGAAAGGGATGGGTGGGGGGGAAGGTGTTTTAGGTTTTCTCTTTGATTCCCACTACCCAAAAGTATTTTAATTGGCAATAAATTAAATTAATTTCCCCCAAGTCAAGTCTGTTTTACCTGTGATGGTAATTGATAAGTGAGCTCCCTGTCTTTATCCTGACCCATGAGCTTTTCTGTCTAACGTTCTCCCCCTGTCCTGTTGAGGAGTGGGGCTGAGAGAGGAGGTAGGTGGGTGTCTGGTAGCCAGCCAAGATCAACCCATCTCAGGGTGTCAGTCCTCACCTAAGGACTGCAGATCAGTGTATTTACTTTAAAATATATACTGAAGTATAGCAACCAAAACCATCATTTAACATGTTTCTGTTCCATCTATGTCATTACCCTCATTTTAATCCTTTGAGTACCTAGCGGCAGGAACAATCTTTGCATAATACCCATTTTTAGTGAGAATCATAACTCTACTGAGCTTAGTTTTACTTAAAAACATTTTGCACAGTAACACTTACTTATAAAAACAAATAATAAAATTAATGCAGCACCATCACATTTGGGAAAACAGTTTTGTTACAGAGTTGTGCAGGCAGAAAAGTTGAGACAGAATTTACAGAAGTACATTGAAAAGCAAGTTTCTGAAAATACAAAGATGAGACTATGGGCTATGGTATCAAAGAAAAGTAGCTTTGTGTGAAGAAACAAAAAAATTTACAATATGGATAAGTAACACAGCCCAGCATTTTCATGCTTTAAGATCTAAATGCTTACCACTGTCTTCTAGTTTAACATACATTTTCATTGGGGAGGCAGTGGCTGAAAGGAATGAACACACTGTTTTCCTAATCTTATAGAATATTTTGATGATATTCTGAAGATTTCAAGTGTTCTCCATACAAATCTTTTGCAACATCTCTGTTTTCTTCAGTTCTTTATTGAAAACTGTATTCCTTATTGTAAATGCTAGAAGATGTTGTATGGTCTTCTTCACCTGAATATGCCATCCTGTTTTATCCTGTATTCTTTCTCTTGTTTATTATCTTGAAGAGCCTTTTTCTAATTTCTAATTTCTACCTAATTTTCTAATTAGGTAGATCCAGATTCATAGACACCAAGTCACATTAAATGCTTGATGCTAAAACCATAAAGTTCATTTAGAGGTTAAAAAAAGAAAAACAAACCAAAGCAAAAAGGATGCACCTCAGAATCTCTCACCTGGTTAACCATGTTTCATAACCTTAGACTGCAACACTGCATTACATTGACTTGACAAAAACTACCAGCGCTTTGTCTCCTCTGGGGCATAACTTTTACCTTTGTTGTTCTGATATCAATACCGTGATTGCTATAAATGATACAGTTGTTCTGCAGAGCAGCCTGGTCATTGCTGGTGTTTATTTTGCCTCTTTTTTTTTCCTCTTTCTTTCTTTCTTCTAAATTGCAAGTTTCCAGCAGGCAGAGATGGGGAAAATTTCAATTTTAACCTGTATCAGAAATAAGAAACAAAATCATGGTGCTTGTTGAGAAAAACCATATGACTTGAAAAATAATCACGGCTAATTAGAAGAATTTTATGGTAAATCTATGTTTGCAGTATAACTGTTAGTAGTGTTTCATTTCAATGCACCATGTGTCAGCATTTGATGATAGTAAGTTGTTGTGCTTATAGACATAGACAACATTCTTTTCTGCTGTTATTCTGCTTATGAAGATTCTACAACTATGGTATTCCCAACAGATTAAAATAAGTACATTTTTTTAAGTTCTGCTCCTTCAGGAAGCAGTTAAAAAATCTGTTATAAATTCTGAAGTTGTAAAAGACTTATTCTTGTAGCCAGTTTGTGGAAATTAATTAGAAAGATATTTCAAATGGTTAACAGGACCTCATTTAAATCTGTTAAGTAATTATTTTGTGTCATGTATTTTTCAATTAAAACATACCAAAATTCTACTTACTAAGGTTGCAGAAAAGCTGACTTCAGGGTGCAATTATCAATATGGAAAATGCACCATTTTAACAGTAAGGAAATACATAAAAGACCAGTTCTCTACTGATATAAATTGTTCTCACATTGTGGGAGTCAGCATAACTGTTGTTTCATATAAGGCAATGGTCCAACACAAAAAGTTTTCATAGTCCCACTACCAGAGATTTATTCAAAACTGAAGTGAAATGTTTGGCTTTACATGAATCATAGCTTCACAAGCTTTGGCCTCTTTCAACCACTTATGAATTCACATTTTTAATTCTAGCAATGGTGCCTTGGTAACATGGCTAGAGAACCACCCACTGTGATCTGCATCTGCAGGTTTCTTCTGGGCTGACAGAGCTGTGTTCAGTCCCTGCTGTCTTTGCCACTGCAGAAGTGTCTGCCGCCTGGGGCTGCTGTGTGCTCAGACCATCTTTCCTAAATAAAATCTGTCCAAATGTCTGTCCAAAGGACAGCTTGATCTCTCTTGTTGTCCAGAACCATGGAAGAAAAATAAAGAGTTAATTAGGAAGATCAGTCTTTTTCAAGAGGCTCTGTTTCCTGCTTGTTCCCAAAGACTATTGGATCTGAGAATTGAATCCATATGCACATTACTTGCACAGTAAAGTTCTGTCCCTAACAAAATGACTTGTGGAAAGATTGTTCCTAAGTTTTACATTTCTTTGGTCTTGTCTCATGTGCTGCTTTAGGCCTTAGATGATTTGGTCCTTAGTTTTTTTATGATGTTCCTATGCAAAGGAAGTTAATGTGACAGGTCAAAGAGAAACATGATATAAAGTAACATATTATTTGATAAGTGCTACCAAATTTTTCTTAATGGATTACTTTATTGTGGTTGTCATATGAATAAATGTCAATTTGGAGCTATAAATAAGAATAAAATACAGTACGAGTATCCCAGATTTTTAAAACAGAGTATCAAAACTAAGTAAGTTGACATTTCAAAAATTCTGTGTTCTTTCTGGAGCTGTCCGTGTTTAATGTTTTCAAGCTTTGGTCAGTATTTTTATTTTGATGCCACATTTTTTCCAGGGATTTAAAATTAATTTTTGAATAACAAGTATTTTACAATTTCAGCATAGAGGACTTTATTTGAAGATTGTTCTTTATGATTACTGTACATTGCTTTGATATGGTTGATAGCTTGCAGCATTTGTGATGAAAACAATCTTTACATAGTAAAAACTGTAGAAACAAGAAAAGGAGATTAGTCCTTTTAATAACTACATCAAAATGATTTTAAAAATCTTAGGATTACTACCCAGATAAAGCCATCTCAGTACTACCTTCCCCCCTTTCTTGGTGTTACTTCAGGCTACACAATAGTTAAAATCTTGCTAGTACATTGATAAGCCTATTAAAACATTATTCAGTGTTGAATTGTCTATTACAAAGTGTATGTACATAAGCCTATTTGACAGACTGAAAGAGCTGTTATGAAAAAATAATAGTAAGAAAACAGATTTGATATTTTATTACTGAAATAACATTGTCCAGAATGATTCCAACAATTAAAACAGTCTTGTGTGAAGCACTTCTGTAAAGCAGATCAAAAGAATGGATTTCTGATCCCTTCTAATTAGTAATTTCTTATTGCGAGATATAGAGGCTTTTGTTCCAATGATTTTTAATTCATATTTCACTCTTTGCTCTTGTAGGTTTGGTTAGAAATATGCTATGTAACGGGGAGCTTGGATTCCTGCACTATTCAGATGCTTATGACAAGTTTGTCTAAAAAAAGGAGAGCTCATATAATTATTATGAAATCTGCCCACACCAGGCTATTTTCAAACAACAGGAAATCCTGAATGGCTCCCCAAGACAGGCTTGGAGTGATGGGTCACTGTCCATGAAATGTACGTTCAGAGCTTGAACATCTGGCAGGATTGTTGTTGGATCACGCACTTGCTTTAGGGAAAGGAACTGATGGTCAATTACAAGAATACACGTTAAGATAAAACCATCTGTAGCAACTGGTGTCACTGAAAATAATCGGCTTACTTTGCAAACCACTCTTTACTGGCTTAGAGTTATGATTTTCCTGGTAGTTGAGTTGAGATCAGTAGAGCCAAGACTGGTCACAGCTAGTCTAAAGGGGAAGAAGATGGCTGCGGTAGTCCCCTGGGTCCCATGTTAGAGTCCGTCTTGTAAGTGATGACAGTGAAGAAACATTTTAAGGTCTTTATACAGCCTATGGTCTTCCCTTTTAAAAAAAAAAACTGTTACTCTGCAAAGCATATTTGACCTGAGAATACAAAAAAAGTAGGCAGGATCTCTATCAGTCTGAGGCACCAATGCTACAAAGCTTACAGACAATATTCATTCAGATCACTTCAGTAGTTCTACCAAATCAGTTGGACTGGCCATGCACAAGTCCAAGTTTACACAACAATGCAATGGCAAAACTGAAATTTACAGTCTATCTCCTAGATTCTAGCATCTTGTTCTTTCCCCCAGTTATGCCTCCTCATCTTCCTCCAAATATATGCCTATCAAACAAAACTCTTCTACTCTATGTCATGAAACTTCCCTTTTAATTTACTCTGACATAGACAATGCACCAATAAAGCTGTTAAAAAAAAGCAGTTTGTGCTAATGGAAATCTTATTTCAGGATGAAACATCACTGAATGATGGCACTTCTGTATTCTTACAGAGCAAAAAGAATATTTTCTAAAACCTGGAGCTGTTTTAAATCTGCCTTTAAAATTCTCTCCCTTGAGTGTGTGTGTATTTGAAAGCTGACTGCTGTACATAAGAATTATCCCAATGCTTTCATGTCTCAATATTTTAGTAGTTTAACACTATCAATTGACATGATATGATAGATTGCTAGATTCTATTAGGTACTTAATATATACTTCCAAATTGCCTCAGTACTGCTGTAATGACTCCTCCCACCTAAAACCCTCAAAGGGAAATAAATGACTGTAATGATATTGAAGTAATAGCTAGGATATGAGTTACTGTAGAGTAAAAAAAAAAAAAAAGAAAAAAGTAAACCCCAAAAGTTTTTGGAACTAAAACTGAAGCACTATATTACTTGTGATAGGTGGACTATTTTTTGGCTACTATAGTAGAAACTGCAGAACTGAGAATGGATAGGTAGCAAATGTTCATCCTTCAGTCATCGTAGCCTCAATTTTGTGGGTCAAGTGGATTTATTTATTTCAAATCTGCTTTCTGTTCTTGCAGGGAAAGATGCTTTTTATAAGCAAACATGGCTTCATTTAAGTCTGCTTCATATTATCCTAGCAATGTTTAAGTAAACCCCCAGTGGTGGTAAATAAGCCCAAGTTAGCAGAGACAATGTAAATGAGAATCCGTTCCAGGGTGGAATCTGTTCTGCTCTTATAGTATCCATGTAATTTAACTCTGTATTTGCACAGGAATCGCAGTGCAGTCCTATCACAAACAAACGTGTTTACATGGCGATGATTTAAAATCAGCATCTGATTTAAATCACATGCTGATTTAAAATCCTCCTATTAAATCATGTTTCTAGAAAACAAACTAGTTTTGGACCATTTTGGAGTAGAAACAGTAGTAATACATTTAAAATTAATGATATATTCTGGCCTCACAGTTCAAATCCACAAATCTTTGCATGACTGAATACTGCTAGTTCCAAATAAGATTATAATGAACAGTTATATTTTGGATAACTGTATAATCTGCATAGCTGTGTAATCTATATAAAACTGAATTTGCCCTCTATAGCAAGTCTATATGGTTCCACCATTGTCATCTGAAGTATGGATATTTGTACCAGCTGAGAATCTGAAACATTATTTACTGTTAGAAAAGCTAGGGTCTTTAGAAAATACGTGATCACTTCTGTACTAAGAAGTGATTCTGTCTCTTCCCAGTTCTTTTTTTTCTTGTTAGCAAGTCACTGATTCTTAACACTGCAATTGTCTGATAGTTACATTGTGTGTTTCATACATGTATTTTCACATGTCCAAATACATCCATGTGCAACACTAGCAACTGATTTTGTCAGGAGGTAATTTGTCACTTGTGCTGTAAAATAGTTACTGAATGTTGTGGTTTAACCCCAGCCGGCAACTAAGCCCCACACAGCCGCTCGCTCACTCCCCCCCCAGTGGGATGGGGGAGAGAATCAGAAGAGTAAAAGTGAAAAAACTCCTGGGTTGAGATAAAGACAGTTTAATAGGTAAAACAAAAGCCATGCACGCAAGCAAAGCAAAACAAAGAATTCATTCCCTACTTCCCATCAGCAGGCAGGTGTTCAGCCATCTCCAGGAAAACAGGGCTCCATCACGCATAACGGCTACTTGGGAAGACAGACGCCATCGCTCCCAACTTCTCCCCCTTCCTTCTTCTTCCCCCAGCTTTATATGCTGAACATGATGTCATATGATATGGAATACCCCATTGGTCATTTGGGGTCAGCTTTCCCAGCCGTGTCCCCTCCCAACTTCTTGTGCATCCCCAGCCTACCTGCTGGTGGGGTGGGGTGAGAAGCAGAAAAGGCCTTCACTCTGTGCATGCACTGCTCAGCAGTAATGAAAATATCTCTATATTATCAATGCTTTTTCCAGCACAAATCCAAAACATAGCCCCATACTAGCTACTAGCTAAATTAACTCTATCCCAGCCCAAACCAGCACATTGAAATAGGACAGTATTTAGCCAAAGCTGATACAGATTTATATATGCATACCTATAGGCAAATTTTATTAGAAAAATTGTTTCTTACCTAAGCATATGTATGCTTATGCAAATATACACAGATTTATGCTTATGCGCATAAATCTATGGGACCTGATGGGATTCAGCCCAGGGTACTGAAAGAACTGGCTGATGTTATCGTGGGACCTCTCTCCATTATTTTTCAATGGTCTTGGGAGCCTAGAGAGGTCCCAGTTGACTGGAAGCTGGCAAATGTCCCAATTTTCAAGAAGGATGAGAAGGAAGACCCTGATAATTACAGAGCTGTCAGTCTCACTTCAGTGCCTGGTAAAATTATGGAGAAGGTTATTCTGGGAGTTATTGAAAAATACTTGAGAGACAATGCAGTCATTGGTGATAGCCAGCATGGGTTCACAAGGGGAATGTCCTGCTTAACCAACTTAATTTCCTTTTATGACAAAGTCACCCATCTAGTTGACCAAGGGAAGCTAGTAGATGTGGTGGTTTTGGATTTTAGCAAAATGTCTCTCACAATATCCTTCGGGATAAACTGTCCAGCACACAGCTAGACAAGTCCATAATATGTTGGGTAAGCAATTAGCTGATGGGTTGGGCTCAAAGAGTTAGAGTAAATGGAGTTACATCAGGCTGGCAGCCAGTCACCAGTGGCATTTCTCCAGGCTCAATTTTAGGGTCAGTGCTCTTTATAAAAATCCAGCATTTTTATAAATGATCTGGATGCAGGAATCAAATGTACATTAAGTAAGTTTGTTGATGATACTAAACTAGGAGGAGCTGTGGACTACCTTGAGGGTAGAGAGGTCTTACAGACAGATCTAGATAGACTAGACATCTGGGCAATCACCAACTATATGAAATTTAACATGAGCAAGTACTGGATTGTACACCTGGGGTGGGGTTATACATACAAACTGGGGGACGAGAGGCTGGAGAGCAGCCCCTCGGAAAGAGATCTGGGGGATTGGGTTGATGGCAAGTTGAATATGAGTCAACAATGTGCCCTGGCAGCCAAAAGGGCCAACCGTGTCCTGGGGTGCATCAAACACAGCATAGTTAGCTGGTCGAGGGAGGTGATTGTCCCACTCTGCATTGCACTGGTGCGGCCCCACCTTGAGTACTGTGTGCAATTTTGAGTGCCTTAATATAAGAAGGACATCAAACTATTAGAGTGCGCCCAGAGGAGGGTGACCAAGACGGTGAAATGTCTCAAGAGCGAGACTTACAAGGAGCGGCTGAGGTCACTTGGTTTGTTCAGCTTGGAGAAGAGAAGGCTGAGGGATGACCTCATTGCAGTCTACAACTTCCTTGAGGAGGAGGTGCTAATCTCCTCCCTCTGGTGACCAGAGATAGGACACGAGAAAATGGAATGAAGCTGTGTCAGGGAAGTTCAGATTGGACATTAAGAGCAGGGAGCTGGACTTGATGATTCTTACGGGTCCCTTCCAACTTGAGATATTCTAAGATTCTATATGGCAAGTAATTTAAAAAAAAATAGTACTGAGGCTTCCCTCTCCCTTCCCCTTTGTGTAGGACACTGCAGTATTAGATATCTCTGACATTACTGAACTCCCAGGTAGATTAATTGTGCATGTACTAGAAGGGCATGGTAGTTATGCATACGATGACACTCCATATAACTGGAACTTAAGGTAGCAGTTGTGTTGTGCCTCTAGGCTAACTCAGTTATTATGAGTTTAAAAGGAAATTCATGATGTTCTCAAGGACTGGATAGCACTTAAAAAAAATAAAATAAATGAGTTACAATCAATTTTTATTCTTTTACAAGTTAAATCAGATTACTTAAGAGAAAACCTCAGTGGAGTAATCTTATCTGAGCTGCTGGGAAATTTCATAACCACTCAACTTGCATAGTTTTATCTCTGAAAGGAAAATACATATATAGTTTACATGGATGTATTTCGGTCATGGTAAAATCTTTCATTTTGTGGAAGTGTGCTATTCTGCATAAAAATATATCATAATAGGAAATAACAAAAGTCCCTTTTCTTTATTCTTTGTGTTTTGGTGTCTTCTGCTTACGAGGATGCTGAAAGTAAAGGTTTGAGCTGTTACTACCATCAACTGAATTGCGACATCCTTTTGTTCAAGTGGGTAGGACCATTTCTTCCCTTGTATATTAGGGTCAAAGTATGACCAAAAAAGAGTTTTTTGAATCCCTTAGATTGTATACAGACAGGAGAATGAGATACTGATTCTTTGCTCCCTTACACCAATGTTATACCTCTGCAAGTCCACTGACTTCAATAGTTATGAAGTCAATGGAGTTGGGGAAGAGTAATAGACTCTTAATTTGCCACATTGTAAGAAAAGAATCAGCCAGCACCATGACCATATCAGAATTTTGCCCATATAAGTCATAGCCTTTTTATAACCCTTCTTTCTAATGGATGATCTGTCATATTTTTCTGTCTTTGTAACTTTGCCACTTCTTAAAAATCCATTACTTACACGATAGCTTTCCCTATAGATCTCTGCCATAAATAGCTAAATACAGGCACTGATGCTACCTTTAAAAAGCATGTCTGAATGAGAACAAAACACCTTTCCTTTGGTTGAATCATTATTTCTAATTTCTATAGTGGTCTCATTCAGGACTCTCCAGCAGGGATCAGGAAACTGTACAAACAAATAACACAATGATAGCCCCTTTACTAAAAGCTCAGATCTGAATTGGATATTGTTACTATCATGCAGATAAATGCTGAATGTCTTTTATATCCATTGTGCCTGCAATCGCTAGTCAGTATGGTTCTTACATCTTGCAATCACGTGAATGTGTCAGTCACTGATTGAGATGACAGCTCTGTAGACAGATGGGGAAGGAACTGTTCAAGACTTTTGTTTTTGTTTCTTTCATATATTTTACTGAGGAGCAAAAGACCAAGTGTAAACACAAACTCAATAGGAGTACAGCCCAGAGGAAGATGTGTTAGATTTGGTCAATAGTTGTTGTATCAGAAAATGTCAAAGAAAAAAAAAAGAAAAATCCTCCTTTTCTAATTCCTTGTGAAAACTTCTAAGCGTAGTAACAGATACAGGAGATTTTCCAGTTCCTGCAAAAGCAGGAATTTTCCTATGGAAGTCCCCAACGACATGAACCAGATTTTTTTTTCCCATGAATTCATGTCATGAATAAATACCACTTCACTCAGCAGATTAATTAGAAGAAATTGGCGGCTGAGACAGAACAGAATATAGAGAAATATGACTACTTTCTATTTCATATTAATTTTTTTTTTCCTTTCTTCCTGTCTAATTTCACTTACGGCTATAGTGATTTTCCTGTTTCTTCTGGTAACAGGATCTCAAATGACACTTTCATGTTAGATGGCATAAAGTTATTGAATTCCCTCAGCACAGTAAGCTTAACAAGGAAGAAATTGTACTTGTATTCCACTCCTCATCTGCCTACCTGAAACTCAGCATTTTATTCATATCCCTTTTACAAAAGTGATAAATTTATTAAAAAACAGACTGTTTGCAGCTTTCAGCAAATATTAAAATAAAAAGAAATTTAAAAGTTTAAGTATTGTTTTTTAAGTATACACACATATATATGTATATAATACACATATATATTTAAATGGGTATAAAAATATTTGCAGAGAAAATCATGCCTTTGAGAGGCACTGCTGGGAAACCATAAGAATGACTAGAAACAAATGATATCCAAATTAACTTTCAAAATCCATATAAGAAACTTTATGAGAAAAATGTAGTGAAGAAACAGTTGCTACATTGTTTATTGGAAGCAAATTAAAGTGTATTGTTTCAGTCATCAGAGAGCTTTATAGAAGCTGCTCCTGCTGATAGCACTACAGTTATCATTTTCTGCTACAGAAGACCTTGATCTATTCTTTGCCGGCTGATAAGCTTATTTCACAGACTGAAACTTAATAGTATTCTTTCCATGTGAATACATCTATTGGCAAAATGACCTCCGTATCCTCAAACTTGACTGTGCAGCATGATTTCTTTCTACCTTTTCTCCTTGTAAACAGGAGCATGGACATACAATGTGAACAATATTTCTGTATTACTGATTTCATCTGTGCTTTGGCTCTCAGATCCAATTGGCATGACAGTTAAAATTAGCAGGACAAGGTCAAACTGTCAAGGATGAGGCTGGCTGTAAGCAGAGGGGCTTCTGTGGCTTTATTTGCTTGTCATTTCGGCTGCCATGTCAGCTTAAATACCATCAGTAAAAAAACCACAGAGCATAGCTTAAGGAGTAATGGGGCAGGGGGCACATCTGAGCAATGATCAAACAAGAATAAAATCCAGAGAGGCCACACTCTCAGGACACTATGACATGAGTGTCTTTCACAAAATGTCAGCGCAGGCTGTTTAAACAAATGCTGCTGCCAAGGCAAAGATGATCAACCTGCAGTTTATAGGAAAAGTTCACATGCACTTGTGCTATCATTCTGAAATACTATGGGGAAGTGAAAAATTTTACAGTGTTGTGATAAAATGGAATGTTGCACAAAGCTTGAACATTTGCTGTACCCAGTATACCATGTTTCACATTTTTGCTTGATTTGCATTCTGTTGACGTGATTTAAAAGCCTCTCAAAATGGCTCTTTGCCCAGACACAGCTTGAAAGTCCAAGCTCTCCTACAAAAGCAGGTGAAATTAGTTTTGCCACACATACAGTTCCATTCACAAATCTTTGCTCAGTGTAGTTCAGTCAATTTTTTCCATTAATAATTGCCTTTACCTAAAAGTTAGATGATACTCATTTACTAAAGTTTTTTCCTCCAATTCTACTCACTTTGCTTTTCTCTCTCTAATCTATATTCATACGCATACGTTCATATAATCTCTTTCCAGAGACAAATTATTTTCTTCCTGTAAACAGAAGACATACAATATAGTACAAAATCATTGTAAAGGAAATCGAAGAGGGATACATACCTAATTTTTAAAGTATTAAACTATTTAGAAAAATGATAGTTCTCACTTATTTCCTGATACTATGTTTCAAAATCATCAGGATGTGGAAAAAGGTAGGAAAAGATGCATAGTTAAAATACATATATTTTAAAATCAGAAAACAGTCACATTAGCTGGAAGAATAGTGTAACTTTCTTTCTGGATACAGGCAAGCTTCGTGTGTACTGTCAGACATTATAGATCCTAAGTTCACACTCCTTAATCAAGTGACTGTCCTGTAAGTCATTGATTAAGGACTGCAGAAATTGGCTCAAGTCCCTTGATCTCAACTATGACAAGACAACAAAGGCCCACTTGTGTCTGAGTGAAAATGAGAGACAGGGAGCGTAACCAGGCACAAAGGGGGAAGGGAATAGCTGTTCAAATAGGTGCAGCAGTCGAGACAGTAGTAAAGCAACCTATGTGCCGGAAAGAGGAAAAAAGGGTTAATGGTTGAGGGGTTAAGCCAGATAAAGACCAAACTGAAACTAATGGATATAAATTATATTTTTAATTGGTTATGCAGCAGAGTAGCTACATATAGGGAAGGCATAAGAAGACAGAAGCTATAAACATTCAGTAAGAAAACTAATAATAACCACAATAAGCACTAACAATAGCCACAGACAGACACAGGTGACAATCAAAAGAGAAACATAATAAAATACAGAAAAAACATTTAGAGCAGTCTCCCTCTTCTGTGCAA
This sequence comes from Calonectris borealis, assembly GCF_964195595.1. Lineage (NCBI taxonomy): Eukaryota > Metazoa > Chordata > Aves > Procellariiformes > Procellariidae > Calonectris > Calonectris borealis. The sequence goes on from NC_134315.1 coordinate 18,583,319, forward strand.
ATGACATAGTGACAATGCTAGGGAGTCATCTTCCCTTTCTGGGCCAATGAATCTTAGCAGAGCCTCAACAGGATGTGGAAAGACAGATCCCGCGGCCCTTCTTTCTGGGGGGTTGACTTCCTCATAGTCTTTTCTCCTCCTAAGTAACCAAAAGAAAATGTGATCAGAATGATGCTCTTCAGCTGAATGCAAGTTCAAGACAGGATCAAAAATCTCAATTAGTTATGGGACATGCATCACAGAACCAAAGAGAGATCTGAATCCACCACAGCTGCAGAAAAAGAGCTGAGAGGGGCTATAGCAATTGCTTTAGTGAATTGCCCATTTAACTCATCTGCATGCCCAGTGCAGCCCATCCCTGCCACAGGATCATGTTTGGGGATACTGTCCTCTCCCTTCTGGTACGACTTCCCAGGATGTCCTACATATCTCCTATATACCTAGTTCTGAGTTACTTGCTACACCTAATTCTGCGGGTCTTGAACTAGAAAGTTCAGGGTTACCGTTCCTGGAATTCAGATTGTGGCTATAAATCTGTTAGGCTGAAGACATTTCAATGCAAATTTCTGCATTCAAAGGGAATGCATTAACCACAGAACGATTATATGAAACAAAATGGCAACAATGCCACAGCTGTGGTTTTGTACAAAAGCTCAAGTAATTGTGATTGTTTTGTCCGGAACTTAATCAAATTAACAGGTTTTAGGTGTGCTGTGCGTGTGCCTAGGCTCAAAAGCATTATACTTGTCTTTTAAGGTAAGAGAAAGGAAAACAGAGGTACCTATTTTCAGATCCTCAAGAAAGTACTAGTGAAAGCAGTGTCTTTAGGAGACTTTGTTGGGTCTTCTAGGAATTATTCTATCTTGTTTAAAGATAAAATTAAGAGGGGAATAAAAGCCTACTTCACTTAGGCACAACAATGTACATTGCTGGAGTACAACAATTAATTAATTGGTTTTCACTGTATTAGAGATAATTTTAATCACTTTACCTCATTCTCTCATTTCAAAAGAAAAAAACCCAGCAAACTGTCTAGTGTCTCTTCCGAATTTTTAGCTACAGTATCCCTTTCCCATGTGGTAGGTCAACAGGACCGCATTGACTTGTTTCGCATGTCAGGGTCCCATTAACCTAATGTAATAGTTGGCACAGATTTCTGAGCAAGTTTTGTCTATGAAGTCAGGAGGAGAATCTGAGTGGAATATAATACTCTGCTAAAACAATAATACTCTCATAATCTAACCCTCATTAACTTGTCAAGCCTAGTGACAGTCTTTAATAACATTCATTCTTTTTATGTTTTATTTTAAGTGATTTCTTTGTAGCTATTTGAAAAAACTAAAATAAGATTGTTACTGTATCTGCATTTAATGGGAAGACATTCTGTTCCTTTTTTTTCATTCCTTTTTTTTTTTTTTTTTTTAAACTGGGATGCACTTATGTTTATTTTCTGGGCAACATGCCATAAACCTCTTTAAAAAATGGATGGAAGTAAGTATATTTAATTTATTTTTATTTTCTGTCTTTAACAAATGCTAAAATGTTGCAAATGCAATTACAAGAATCCTGTTAGAAATTTATGGTCATTGGCTCATGTTTTTGTCACCAAATGGGAGATTGGGAATTCAGGGAAAGGGTTGGATTTCCAAGGCATGGCTTGTGCCATCTGACATTGTCACTAACAAAACACATTAGAGAGGAGACAAACATGGATTTGTTTGGTGGGGGGGAGGCGCAGAGTGGCTTTGTTTGCTTCTTGTCCCCTTCCATTAACAGCAATGTGCACCCTGCGCTTTCTGACTTGGTGTGGTTCATGCTGAGGTAGCCCCTGACTCTCAAACCAGGGTTGAATAGAACCCTGGCAGATACTAACGTGTAGAATGCACTTCCCTTAGTGGAATGAGTACTTGTAGCTCACCGTGACTTGAATGCAGGTTGGGGAGATCACCATCTGGCACCAGTAAGCTTTGAATCCCTCCTAGCACCCTCCCCTGTCCAATTCACTGAGGGTTGATATTCATAGCATTGATCCCACAGGAGTTTAATTCACCCACTGACTGAACCACCACACATCAGTCTTCTCTATGTCCATACCTTTAAAACCTGGAATGAAGTAAAGACCTTTGTCACTGATTCTAAAATGGAAAAAAAAAATGGTTGCAACTTCACTTTGAAAGAAATTAGAAGCATCAAACATTCTACATGCAGCTTAGCTGCTGTTTCAATTCAGAAGAGAGTGTGAAAATATGGCATTTTTTTCCTTAAACTTGATTCTTTTGTACATTTAGCTACATACCTCGAAAAATAAATACCTCTTCAAACTGATATTACATTAGTTTCTTATTCATTAGGTCTCAGTAACCACTTTCTGCCCATTTGTTTTCCCCACAACATAGCAATGAAAAAATAATATACAATTCTTAATGATTTTCTGAAATACTGCACAGGTGCAGGCTACAGCTGTTATGGGTAAACTACATTTTGCTAAACTAATTCAAATCCCATTGGGGAAATAGAGGAATCACTGCATTCCCATAAAAAGAAAAATGTTTTCATTGTAGGATACTGAAGTTTCCATGTACATTCTACCTAGTCTTTTATAAAGAAAATTAAATGTTATCTTATAAATACTCATGCATATATTATAATCCCTTAGATTCTGACTTTGTTAAAAGTAACACGGTATTAGTTATCCTCTTAAAAAGCTCACTGACAATTTCAAATTTGGATGAGACGGCAAAGATTATATTCCATATACTATAATAAATCTGAAATGAAAAGAAAGAGTTATCCTCCAGACTCATATTTAAAATATACAACTTTTCATAAGAAAAGGTATATTACAGTGAAAATTGCATTTGCCAGATGAACTGTCATTTCACTACACATTTATAAATGTGTGTTTACATCTGTTCATATGCTACATGCACTAATTTTTTTTGCCAAGCTTTTAAATAGGGAAGTAGTCTGAGGGATTTGGGTGTTATTTTTATTTTAAAACGCATATTGTGTACAATGAGAAAGGTTTCATGGAGGGAACACACACACTTTCATCTCTAGATCAACAGTGGCTAGTGGTGGGTGGAATTCAAGGTGTAGGTTTCTCATTTTTCCCTCTCAGCACCCATTCAGGCTCAGGGTAACACTAACCCACGTAAGGTATGGATACCTTAGCTGAGGTATGGACAAGTGTAACTGGGAGAGGAAGTTGTTCTCTGTGTTCATTGGCACGATGTAGATTAATATAAAGTCTCAACTTAAAGTTCATTTGCAGAGAAGCGAGAGAAGCTGGATGAGTTTCTGTATTAACAAATATACAACAAATCTTGGAATGTCTTTTTCACTAGAAAAGGAGATATTTTGAGGCAAATCTTTCCCTTCCTTCTCAAACCAAAGTGTTAAGCAGCCAGAATCCCGGAAAGTCCGGGATTCCTGAAGCACACTTTTGCCCTGGGACCACTGCTGGACATCCCCATCAGTGCTTGGGCACCTGTAGCAGGATACTCCCTCCATAAACATCTGCAGGACTGTCTTGATTGACGTCAGCCAAAGAACTGGTGGTTCGATTAGAAATTTAATTGTGCAAAATATGAACCTGCCGGCAGGTTCCAGGTTTGTAGACTGGTATGTTGGTGTCCCTGAGCCTTTCCATATACATCTGTGTTAGGGGAGAGGACATTTCAGAAACAATTTCATTGCTAGCCTTAGGGAGAGCCCATTCAAAGCAGACTGAATTACTGTAACTGTAATAATTTTATTAACTTGCAGGTTATTAAAGTCTTATTTATACATTCCACAGGGAACTCTTCAGCTTCCTATTTTGTATGTATCATCTGTTTAAAAAGTAAGAATCATCTCAGACTTTGGATTTGCACTATGAAGAAACCCTAAGTTAATATTTTAGTTATTATTTATTGCTGATGATACGAGCAGGAATGAATTCCTTTTTTGTTTTCAGCTAATATCCAGGATCATAAGTGTGGAATGTATACCTGTTTGAATTAGTCTTGGGACTGTTTTACACTTTTTAAGCTTGTTTTTAAATTAACTGAATTAGTTTAAAATCAGAGTTACCTCTGTTAGGACTTTAGGATGGCTGACTTTTTGTAAGAACATCAATAAATTATTAGAAATATTTTGGAAGTGTGATGTAGACTACCAAGTCATGTGTAACATTTGCTTATTTTGCTATTGGGATCTTTCTATCTCCAAATCTGTTTAGATCACCATAACAATAACATATCTTAAGTCACCCTAAAATGGACTCTAGCAGAAAATTAGATATTTCTTTTTTTTGTTCTTTAATGCCTGCAATATTTTGTAACTTTATTTTTGGGCATAACACATATTACATAGAAAATGGGTTTGAAATGGGTTTTAGACTCTGTGGGAGTTCTTGCTTTCTTGAATCAGTCTGGAGAAGATTCTTTCCATCCTGATGGAAAAAAACACTCCACTTTATCTAATAAACAGAACTGTCAGTTATATCTCTCATTCTGGGCAATCCCATCACCTCTGATTGTCTTAGGAAGAGAGATCTAAGGCAACAGTCTGAAGAGCTATGGAAAGAACTGATGTGCTGGTTGCAGCTCAGGTATTCAATTTTCATGTTGAATACCTGCACTCTCCTAAATTTTCAGGTACACTTTGTTGCACCTTTCCAGATTCACTGCCATGTACATTTTGTCATGTTTCTAGTCAAGAAAAGACAAATGTGTGTATTTCTGAGGCTGCATCTGTCTGAAAGGAGTGTCCTAGCCAGTCAGAGAGATTGGAAAGAGTTATTTTCTAATGCTTGTGTGTGAAAGGCTAATATAAAAGAAAACTCTATTAACAGTAATACTTTCTTTATGAGAAATTATTAAATTACGTATGTCTCAATATGCAAACAGTGAATAGAATTAGTAATGGGTCCCATCTTTAGTGTGTTTATTTACTTAGTGTAAAGCTAAATATCCTCATAAATATCTGCAAGAATGAGCTTGTAATTTACAAATTTGACATCTTGCAGAAGTGTTTCAACAGATTTTTAAGACTATGCACACAGATGCCTTTACGAATTGCATAGTTTCTATGTGCTTTTAAGGGTCAGGAAAATAGATTAAGAATATCAAAGAAAAATAGAGGCCCCCTTCCATAGAACATTTTTTGAACAGCTTGGAGAGCATATAACCACTACAGCCACTCCATATTTATTTTGATGTAATTGTGCCACATAGAATGTGCTTCTTTTCACCCTGCGTTGTAACAGTCGTTTGTAAACACAAACTGTAAGTTTATGGTCTACTGTGGAGTAGCAGCTCCAGAATGCTAAAGATGGATCAGTTCCAGCACTTATTGAGTCGTTAGCCTTGGGCAGGAAAAATTTAGGATATCCATAGCAGAAAAAAGTTTATTCAAATAATATATAAGAGATTTGGCTTAGACTAGGGAATTCTAATTGTCAAGACTGACAGGTGATACTGCCTTCCTTCACATCTCTGTGATTTTCCTTTATACATCATATCAAACATTTCCCTTCTAAATTTATTTAAATAATGTGTTATTCCTTTTTAGAGAAGTTAACCCATTAGTATATACTGCCCTACTAGTGTCTAACTAGACCAGAAAACAAACTGTCAGTAAGAATTACGACAGCAGTCAAAAGACAATGTGAATAAAATTCAGAATGCTTCAAACAGAATTTATTTGATGATAAAATATGATTCTGAAAACGAGAAAGGGGACAACTTGGCTGCATGTCTAATATTTGTATGTTGGTGAAATTAAAGCAGAAGTCAAAAGGTAAACACAATATATAAAAAAAGTTAAAAGCAGAATCATGTTTCAACCAATAAAAATAGATGTTTTTAAGTGTAGATTATTGATATTGAAACTAAATATTCTGTGCTGAGATTTATATAATAAGAATATATATTAAGTTCATTAGAACAACAGAAATCTCAGGAAAGAGAGGTCATTCACTAAATGGAGAAGATTAAGATGTTTTAAGAAAAAAGCCAAAGTGTTTAGGAAAACTCCTACATTTGGAAAGAATTAAGATGTCTGTTGTCTAGATAGATAGCTATTGTCTATTAATAACTAAAAAAGATGTTAAATAACATCTGGTGGTGATAAACATTTGAAATCATCAAGCTGGGAGAGTTGCATGCAAAAGCGCTGGCTGATGACATCTCTGGCTTGATAGTTTTGATTTGTAATAAATCTGAGAGATAGCAGAAAAAATCCAGAAGACTGGAGGACAGTTTATATTGTGCCAATGTTCAGAAATGACAAGTATAAGGAGTACGATATTTATAAGCCTAGAACTTTTATCCTTAAAGATGAAAAAGTGGATAAACCTTCACTGTTACGGACATAAAGGAGAACAGCTCATGCCAACTAACATGAATTTATGGGAAATATAAATTGTTGAACAAACCTAATTTTACTTTTAGATTAATTGGAGATTATAACCGTGACCATCATGATTATTGTAGTGTGTAGGAACTCTAGACATGTAAACTGAATCCCATTTTGTTGAGGATAAATAGAGAATAAATACCAAACAGATAATAAAAGTTCCACCCAGACCTCTTGGGTGCCCACAGAATAAACCCCTCCTCACAAACACGCTGTCTCACCAGTGAAAACCAGTGGATAGCAATGAACAGGAGATAAAGAATACATGCTGGCTGATAAATTGGGTGGCTGTAATACTACCTCCCCACTGACTATTGCCATGCTTTGATGGGAATCCTAACAGGAGAATGCTGAAAGAGGATTTTCCATAAATACTTTTGTGATAAGGATAAATTTCTGGTAATCCTTGTCCCCAGGGTCTTAGCAGGCTAGAGAGAAAGCAAAAGGGCATGCAGAATGCTTTCCCCACCCTCTACATCATGCAATAAAGTAGAAAATTTGCTCACTCTCTTCCCCGCCTCTCATTCCCCATTTTCCTATGGTGATCCCAGAAATATTATGAATCCCGCAACTTGCAAACACATAGTATACGTGAGGGAGATTTTTACACATAAAGGGACATGAGAAGCTCAAAAAAACCTGTTTCAGCTCATGGTTTGCCTCTGCCTTTCATTGATTTCAGCTACCTGTCAGGCTCAGCTCTTATCTTTGACATTACTGAATTCTGCTGTGTTCAAAGTTGTAAATGATAATAAAACTGTTCTATTCATCATCTCAGTGCCATGTGCATAACAATTACTCTAACTGCACAGTAAATGCCAGACCAAATTGTTCAGAGGCTTTTTTTTTTAAATATATTTAAGTGTGATTAAGGGAACATTGGAGGAAGTTAAGAATATTGCTGAGAAGTTCAATGATTTTCTAACCTCATTCTATACCACAAAGGATTTTCAGGGATACATTGATTTTTTTCTCACAATAAAGCTGGGACTAAGAACTTGGGGTTGTTTTGACTTTATTGGAAGCCAAGACAGTTTAAGAAGTTTGTTTTTTAACAATTTCACTTTTTGAAGTAGGATGTCTCTTCCAGGATAACAGATCTAGCAAGTTTGATAAGTGATATATCGTTGGAAACCTTTGAACATTTTGGTAAAGTAATAATCATGTATAGGAACAAGCCTTTACTCAGAAGTCTCCCGCAGAAGGCAAGAGGAAACAAACTAGATGCTAAATGGTCAGGTTTTGTCACATCAGATCGACTGTACAATGTTTCAAGTCTCCATGAAAAGTCCAGTGTTATTATATTTGTAAATATTAAGAGTGAATATTAGCGATGCAACTTTTCTTGATGATCAGAAATTATTTCATTAATAGTCAAATGCTAAGAAAGCTACAAGAAAATATTAGAGGATTATGTGAATAGTAACTTGGTAGCATAATGTCAAACAGAACTAAAAAATACTAATAGAGGGGACTGTTTGAATTTCCTATGTACATTACAGGTGCATTGTATCAACTCAGGAAAGAATCCTGGGAGTCTCTACTCAGAGACACATTCTCAAAAAGTCCACAGAGTTGGGATGTCTGAATGGGAAGGAGGACAAGACTCGGTCTGTTGAGGAAAATGGCAGTAGGATAGATAATGCGACATCTGCAAACTGGTGTTGGACACCATTGCAGACAGCATGCAAAATTAGAGATGTGATAGTTATGATCCGGACTGGCAGTTCCCAGCTTTCTGTAGAGCATTTTTTCTACAGAAAAAAAAGTCTCAAGGAATGTGTCTGGTCATTTTGGATCCCATTTTGTTTTTTAGAAATGTATAAATATATTCCATTATTTTTAGTAATTTTTAAAAGATAAAATTTCATGGTCTTCTTAAAAAAAGCGTAGTTGGCATTAAAACCACAAAGACAGCAAAAATCTCATTTTGTCTCTATGTGAATTTGTTTAAGTAGGTTGGGAAAATGGTATTAATCCTATAACTACCAAATAGCAGAGGTCTACTTTTTAAACAACATGAAACTCTTTAAACAACAAATGAAAAAAGATTTAACCCTTGGGGAACCAAGTGAAGATTGGAAGAACTGTGAAGGTGTGCTTATGATTGCTTGAGGTTAAAGACATTTGCATCAAAGAAAAAATTGCTGTAACCAGTTTTGTTTACAATTGTCTTCCAAATTGGACATTAGTGAAATGTCTTCCTCCCCTGGAAAGTTTATCATGGCACTTACTGCTACTGTTATACCAGGATGAAGTGCTCCAGAAAAATGCAGAGTTCTACTTTTCTGCCTGCTTGTGATTCAGAGCATGTACAATGCCAGGTGCAGAAGCACTCTCTCAGTTGCCACACCCCTTGGATCTTGTTATGACTTTTTTCATATGAGCACACTCAGGAATTAAAAACATAATTGAGATTGGTCAATCTTTTAAAGGTTTTTGTCCTTGAAATATGTGCCATAATTCCCTTACAACTCCACCCTCAAACTGGAAAAATGTCTTTAGTTTTCTGCACAAATTGGATGTGTGCATTCAAATTGAGAAAACATTCTAATTAAAATACAACCTGCCCCATTTAATTGAAAGTACACTTATAAACATATTTGTTTTAAATAAAATGATGCCGGTGTTAGTTTGGGTGCAGGAGAAAAAGAGCTGATTTTATCTGATTGGAAAAGACTCTGAGTTCATTCTATGACTGTACTTGCAAACATTAGGCTAATTACTAACACTGAAACTTTCGTAATAATACAAATGCCTGGTTATATTTTGATCACGTGAAAGCTCTTAAAATAATCTCTGTTAAACTACTGCCATATAAGAACTTCTCCAGTATTTCCTCTCTAAAGCTCAAGAAAGGTCTGGGTAAAAGACCCAGATTGGGTCTGGGTAAAAGACCTGATTCAACCACCTCCTTGGTCTGTGTTAGAGTTGCTGCAGTATGGTATGCTGCCACAGTATATTGCCATAAAGAAGTCTCAATTCAGCTCTTCATTTATTGTGAAGAATGCAGTGGAATGACACAACAGGATGTGTCTACATTGCTGTCCTAGTTTGGATCACGAGTGCATTTTTTAAGTGAATCCACTGTCACCACTCACTGCTTTGGTTCAGAGCAAGGAGCCACAATTTTCTTTTGTGAGCTTCATGTAGACTTTCTTTCTTACAATACTGAACCTGTGTAATACATTCTTGGTACCCTATACCAGAAGTTTGATCCAAATCCAATGTTCAGAAGTCCTTGAGCTGCTCTGACTTGTTTTCATTTTGGAACTGTAAAATGTTAACATGAAATGGTTTTGCATTTGAAATATCTTGGAGGTTACCTTTAACTTTTATTCTTTTAACAAGTGAAACATTCTATTTTCAATGAAGAGAGGAGAGAACGATGCCAACAATTCTTGCTTACGGTCAGATATTTTACAGTCTAGTCATGTGCCACTGTATGTGTTTCATCTTACCAGAAATTCATTTTTTCATTTGAATTAAACTTGAAGATAAGAATACAAGAAGAGCTGTAGTGAATACTATGGAAGGTTAAGACCTTGATTTCATGCCACTAGTGAATTCATAAGACTGGGTGTAAGAAGAGGGGAAACAGAAATAGAAGCATATAGAAGCCTCCAGCAGTAAGTTTCCATGAAATTGCTATAATATTCAATTAAAAAACAAAAAACCCAAGCCCATTTAGTTACCTATAAAACTTTAACTGAGGGATTGGAAGCAACAAGTTTTAATGACAGTTGAGAACTAAAATACAGTTCCACTTACTAGTGCTGAGGGCCAGCTAGCAGCTTCTTTAATAGTCTGAGACAGCTGAAGCAAAGTATGTAAGAGGAAGTTATGTAACGAACTTCAGTGTATTTGTTGTATTTAGAATTAAACATGTCTTAATACAGGTAAACAGATGAATAACTGCCCAAAACCACAGAAGACTGTCACAAAAAACTGCAGTTTTACCAGGAACTCTATGGGGCTTTGGGACAGGTTTCCTGTTTTACTTAGATACTGAAAATAGAAAAGGTACGCTCTAGAAATTTCAAAAGTGACAAGACTTGCTTTAATCTTCTCCCATTGAAATCAGTAAGTTGTTTTTTTTTTTTTTTTTCACACAACTTAAGGGAGAAAAGGTATGACTGTCCTGAATCTCTGTTTTATAAAGTCTTTTACAAATGCACCAGTGTGCAGAGGGACTACGATAAGACCTCTCCACAAGTTAAACCCTGTTAAAGTTTAATTAGAATTTAATTGATTCACAGGCTTTGTGTTGGTCATTTGCAGGCATTTACTGACATAACTTCAGCATGCTTTAGATGTCAAGATTGCTTAGTGAACAATGCAAGTGCAACAAAATGACAGTCATTGAATTTATTTTCCCAGATGAATAATTTAATCAGACGTAGCATATTTCAGCAGAGAAGTTCAATCTACTGTTTTCCCTGTATTCCAGAAATACTCCTCTATTTTAATCACTACTTGATTTCTTTTAGAAAACAGTGAAATTCTCCTTCTAAGCACTTCCCAAAAGCTCAAGATTTATGATTATTACTGAGATTAATGAAACCATTTAGAGTAGAAATTCACATTTCTTACTTTCTCCCCCTTTTTCTCAGGCAGATGCTAACAGTATTTACATATGTTCTAGTGTAGTTCTTAGAAGAGTGACTTAAAGGAAAGAAGAAAGGAAGTGTGTTATTATATGTTTACATAATAACTAATTATTCACTTTCCTGACATTAGGGAAAATGAATACAACACATAACATAGTAGCAGATTCTGCTCTTTCCACTGAGAATATGAATTAACTCCCCTGACTCTAGGAGATTTGTGCGTAGAATTGAACTGGTGTAACTAAGATCAGAGCCTGTTCCAAAGATCTTGAATAATTCCTTGTAAGGCAAATGCCTTCAGCCGTCAATCTACCAGGCTGACCTGTCAGTGTCACATAATAATTAAGCAGCAGCTGGCATTAGCGCAAATTTATAATTGCTATAATCCTTATTGCTGACATGTCAATATTTAACTTGCATTAACCTTTCCTTTGAGTCTTACAAATAGTGCATCTCTGGCTTGTTCAGTCTAATTTTTCATGTCATTGCCTTGCAAGGTACAAAGATTTATAATGTCATTATGTGATGGATACAGACCACTCCTTTACTTAGCCTTGGAAGATACACCAACTCTAGAATAACACTGGTTTATTTAATTATTTTTCTACCCTGCCTGCAAACCACTTTTTAGCCACCTAAAAGATTTATAACATGAAGACCATGTCTCAGATATTGAGCATAAGGATGCCACTCTTGTGAATTTCAGACAGCTTCTTTGGAGGGTGACACACTCTAAGCCATTACTATATATTACAGATTTATAGTTTCTAGAGTTGTTTTGGTTTGAAATGTAGTTAAAACTAATCAATAGCATTGAAACTGCAGAGAAAGGTATTGGGAATTTTGGAACATTTATAAGAAGTCAAAATTAGGCCATTATTTTAGTAACCCTTCTTCAGAAACCAAATTTGAAAGTTTTGACTAGAGGGATTTTTAATCAAAATTACCCAGAGATTCATGCAGAGTCTGGTTGGCAAACAAGAAAAGATCAAAGGAACTTGTATACTCTCCCACTCTGAAGCGTTCCTTACCTCATACTATGTTTGAAAGTGATAAATTGCATGTAAAGTTTGATCAGAATAAATAAGCATGGTTTTGCATTATTCTCTATGTGATCAGAATTTTTTTCAGCCACTGATCATACAGAAGCTTATAAAAACAATTATCATTAGATGCAGTGTTACATTTGGTCTTGAGATATTTGCCATGATTACAAAAAGAACTGAGAAATGACTCCAAAACTCTTGTGGCTGCTCTTCTGCTCATCCCATCAAACTAAAGCATTCCATATTTTCACTTCCAAAGATCTGGTGGTTATCTTGCCTGCCACCCTATAAGGTTCTAAGCATTGCTTAACAAGTACCAATATACTTGTCCTTATATTCCTTAGAACAATTGTACTGCTATGGACTAGTGTAAGAGTTCAACACATCCTAAATGCTGGCATTTACAAATTTTCACTGCAAAGTAAAATAAAAGACTTTTCTTAATATCTGAGTAGTCCCTTTTCAGCCTTATCGTTTGATCTTTCCATTATCTGCTCAATAAAGTCAAATTACAGGTCAGGGCTCTTCTTTGAAAGGATGAATTAAAATTCTACCAGGTGTAGATATCATTGGATGATTTATTGAGATTACAAATAACCTGTACTCATGTTTATAATTAAACAATTAAACAATTTATCACTTACTGTTGTACTTCTAAGGGGTCTTGACTCTTGGCTCCCCAGGGAATTACCACTTATATCTTCCAGATCAAGTTTTAAAGCAGTACATAACTGTATAGTGAATCGATCAATGCCAGGAATCATGCGTAGCGGGCACAGTAGATTGTACTTAATTCAGATTGATTAACAGCAAATGAGAAATGTAAGCATGACATAAGTACATTAGACTTATATGGACTATATATGCACAACAATATGCTCCTTTAGCATCTGAACATTCTATAACAACTCTGAATTTTCTTTAAAAATAAATCATTTTAAAAAAGAAAATGTTGCACTTTTAGAACAAATGTTTGAGCAGTCTGGAGAATCCATGTGTCCTACAAATTCCAAGAATGAATTTAATGATTGCTATGGTTACATCAACACATACTGTAATATGATACAATCAGCTGTGATGTGCTATGGCACAGAAATTGCAAAGATATGTTTGATTAAAAAAAAACCATTGCCAATATGTTCTTGTTTTACAAACATACCAGCTATTTTGAAGTTCCGGAAAGGTTTAAGATGCAGGCTGTCAGCTTTATTTAGTTATTGTGATGACTTCTCAAAAGGTTTCAAATTGATCTGGTAACATTTTCCTAAAGAGAATTACCTGGATTTAAGAATTGAATTCTTTAAAAAAAAAGCAGAAACTAATTTTTTTGCTTGTAGATCTCTACCAATATTACTTTTCTTGTAATTAAGTGTCCTAAATACATAATAAATAAGCTGTTATATCCCCTTTCCATAATATACTCTCCGTTTTAATGCCCCTATACTATATGTACACCTATTTGTCTTCTTGTTCACTCTTTCCACTACTAGATTTCTCAGTATTTCTTTTCTCTTGTATTGAATCTTATTTTTCCTTAAATTTGTTTCTTGTATTTCTTATAATGAAATCAATTCTGTTGATTTCTTTAAAAATTTCTTATATCTTTTGATATTGATATTATGATCTTGATATTTTGATACTTTGATTTCAGTGTTTTTTCTTCTTTTTCTTATTTTTTTATCCCAAATGATATTTGCAACTCCAGGCAGATGGCAGAAGTCATCGGAGAAGGAATTAAAAGACAGCACACATTTGTTGATAATGTGTTAAAAGATGGCTCCTCTGTATAACACACAGCATACTGTTAGAAAGAAAAGTACTGAAACCCCTTTCTAGTCAAGTCTATAATTTCCAAATTATTTTCCATTACAAATTGGGCAATATGTCAAAAATATGTAAATGGCATGAAATAAATGTCTGAAGTGTTTTTAGAGAATAATGTTGAGATGAAAAATGCATAGATTTTATGGTAGAATCTCTCATTTAACTCTGAGAGAGTTTTGGGCTTCCATCTTTGTTTGATTATGCATTTTTCATCAAAATACCACTGAATAGTACAATGCAGTAACAGTACTGTGCCCTCACTTCAACAGCTCTGTGTTTAAGAGAAGGATGCAGTGCCAGCCCCCCTTGTGCTTTTTCTTTTTGCACATTTGTCCAGCTTTCGCTGGTTGTAAGGATCTCGGTCTTGGTTCAGGCTACTTTCAATAGTCTAATCAGTAAGACATAAAATCATAGAATCATAGAATGCATCACATGCATTAGAGAAGTAGAAACTACAGGTCCACATCTCTAGGAGGGAGTAAGCTCTCCTATTTTCTTTAACCACGTAGATATTGTGCAAAAAGTAATCTTCTCTTTTACTACACAAGCACTCCTGGAAGTGAACTCTGCTTTGAATTTCCAAGGGGTGGAGAAGCCCTAATTTGGGTGACAAGGTCCTGTGCAAATTATTTTCTTTTTCCTGGGTGTAGGCAATTACCTTCTTAGTGTGCATGCTGAGTCTCCTGCTGAGTGACTAATTTTTAGATGTTAAAATGTCTGAATTGATACCTATAACTGGCACAATGAAAACTTCCATGAATCTCAGGATCTTGAGATGAGAAGAAAAGTTTACTGGAAACTATCTGTAGCTCATTATAAGAAAGCAAATATTGACAGTGATTAATCTTTAGAGATTAATTATTTTATGAGATTTTTAATGTTTAAAGTTACCAGTACTAAGCAGATGGGATAGAATTAGTGTGTGAAACTTTCATATATGTTTTCAGTCTGTCTGAAGAGTGATTTATGCACAAAACATTCACTTGTGGTTCTTGTCTCTTCAGTATGAAAGATCACCACTATTTTTTTTTCACAGATTTCTTTAGTCTTTAGCCTGTAAAGGACAATTCTAATCAGTTATGCTGTGCCTGAGTGCAAAATGAGCATCTGCTTCAAAAATAGACATTTATGTTTACAATATAATAAATTTTACCAACCAAAACCAACCAAGCTTGGAGAGTTGGATTACTGGGTGACATCTATCAGTAGGTTTCACTGTATTTATGTGAAAAAATTTCATCAATGCCACAGTTATATTCCAAGATACTAGATTATGAAAAAAACTTTCAGGAAAAGTAATGGAAATCTCATAATTACAGACACGTAAAAACCTGTCTGTATAAAGCTCAAGAGAATATATGGTTTAATTCTGCTTTCCGTGAGGGTGAACTAAGTAAGCAAATGAGCCTTCTTTCCAAGTCTAATGTTCTGTGACTATATATTTTATATTGTCTAATATGATTTATTTATTCTATAACAGTCAAACTTTTAGGTGTGCCATACATTCAGTTATGATAGAATAGCAGATGATTGCAATATAAAATATTATTGTCCTTTCCAAATCTTTCTTCTAAGTTGGATAGGTCTTTTAATACCACTATGGAAAGAAGCACTAGCTGTTCAGCTTCAGCAGGAAAGTAATCAGAGCACACTCGTAGGTAAAAATATAGCTCAAATTGTGAATGTTACCAGGCAGAAGATAATTGGGTGTATGTGTTTGGGAAGGGTGAGTATCCAAAATTGAAGTTTTGAACTCTCAGGCAGAAGCCTCCTACTTGCTAGCTGCAGCTGATATGGGCTGGCTATACATTTTTATAACACCTGGACTAAACAAAAGTGTAACATCCTGAATCTTCCAATTGAGAAAGAGACTTGAGAGAGAACCACCAATTAGAAGGCCAGTCATGTGTTGTGCTTGCTTACCTAGACTATCATCTAGATTGGGAAAACTGGGGTTTTAGGGTCCTGGAAAGAAGCGGTGGTGCACAGAAGAGGGATTCCTGAAAGGAAGAAGTGGCCTTGGAAAAAAAAAAGGGGGGTCCCAGAAAGTAGAAGGTGAAGATTGTGGCTGGAGGAAAGATCTGGGAAGTAGGGGAAGGTCCCAGAAATCAGAGAGCTGCATGGACACAAATGGTGGGGGGTGCCCAGGGACCTTGGCTGGTGATGCCCAAGACAGGTACCTGCAAGCAGCAGCACAGCACGTACTGGTACAACTTTCTGCCCAACTTCCCCGGATCAGCATCCATCTCCTGGGAGGGGACTGGAGACACAGGGAACCTAGTGTGGCTGCGGGAGCCAGTGAGTGAGTGTGTGAGATAACCGAGAGGGGTATAAGTGAATCTCCCAGGTTTTTAAATAAACCCCACTATCCAAATCCGCTATGGGTTTACCTCATCTCACCTGCGACAGTACTGATTATTATTCAGCTTTTAATCAGATTTGGGAATTATTCAAATTTTTCTTACTAAAAGGTTATGTTTGCCTTTTTATAACTTGAATCTAACTTTGTCCTTGACTCATTCTCTTTAAAGGTTTACTGTGTTATTAATGCTTATTTTTAAAGTTACACTGTACTTACAGGATTTTAAGAATTGCCTTAGTGTCATGAATGAAAAAGTGTATATTTTTTCAGCGGTGTTAACAAAATCCTTTGATATCTACTTATTTATCCTCATATGATCACACATGATTGAGATTTTCATACATTTCAGCATCTCTTGTATTCAAGAAGATATTATGTTGTCGTGGTTTAACTCCAGCCGGCAACTAAGCCCCACCCAGCCGCTCGCTCACTCCCCCCCCAGTGGGATGGGGGAGAGAATCAGAAGAGTAAAAGTGAAAAAACTCCTGGGTTGAGATAAAGACAGTTTAATAGGTAAAACAAAAGCCATGCATGCAAGCAAAGCAAAACAAGGAATTCATTCCCTACTTCCCATCAGCAGGCAGGTGTTCAGCCATCTCCAGGAAAACAGGGCTCCATCACGCATAATGGCTACTTGGGAAGACAGACGCCATCGCTCCCAACTTCTCCCCCTTCCTTCTTCTTCCCCCAGCTTTATATGCTGAACATGATGTCATATGATATGGAATACCCCATTGGTCATTTGGGGTCAGCTTTCCCAGCCGTGTCCCCTCCCAACTTCTTGTGCATCCCCAGCCTACCTGCTGGTGGGGTGGGGTGAGAAGCAGAAAAGGCCTTCACTCTGTGCATGCACTGCTCAGCAGTAATGAAAATATCTCTATATTATCAATGCTGTTTCCAGCACAAATCCAAAACATAGCCCCATACTAGCTACTATGAAGAAAATTAACTCTATCCCAGCCAAAACCAGCACATATATGCTATTGGGTCTATATTTACAGCTTACATATATTTATACTTTTATATTTATATGTGTACACATGGCTTAATTTATATCCTGTTAAACTCAGAGAGAAAAGGTCAGTGTTGTCCAAAATTTAATTATTTTTTTGCAGAAAATCTTTGTTTCAGAATCAAGAAGACAAGACATAAAATTGGATTTGAGATACCCTGTTGCACTCATGTTTCTTATCTTCCTTTCCCTGGAAAGGATACCTGAATAGGAAATGACCTCATTATTTTTTCATATTTTGTCTCATATAACTATGCCCTTCTTCTGACACACTTTTGATCTATGTTACCATGCATAAATCATATTTGAGTTCACAGAGCAATCTGACCTTGGGAAAATTGGGCTCTTTTAGGTACAAACCCTATTTCAGAAAGTCTATATAGGGTTTGCAGAGATCTAGTTGCAAAAAATGTTGCAAATAGGCAGACATTGTTTCTTTTGCAAAGTTTCATACTGAATTAATTTTTGCAGTCTAAGCATACCTGCTTTTGTGCAGGTACAATGAGCTACTAACAAAACCTTTCAACCGATACACAAACCTGGTAATAAAATCTACTCACCTCTGAGTCTCAGAAAATCAGAGGTAAATTCCTGATCTACATGAAGGCAATGAGGAATTTTACCATTGAATGCAGGGGAGTCAGTTCCACCCAATGCAGGGGAGTCAGTTTTCCAAAGCAAACAAAATTAGTCACGTGGTGTTTTACTTTTCCATTCACTTGAATGGAATTCCTTTTAAAATTTCAGCTGTTTCTGAGATCATCTTATTCCCTCTCAGTCCCAAAAGCAACGCACAAGACACGGAGCAGGGAAGTATATATGGCTTCCTGTAAAACCTCTTGAGACTTCAATTCAGAAACCGTAAGATTAGCAAAGGTGAAAGGAAGAAGCTAAATCAGAAGCATTTGATGGGGATTTGATGATCGCAGTGTACATAAACATAATACTTTATCATGTGTTAAACCAGTCCAGATACTGAGCAATGCAAAAGACATGTAAGGGTTTGTAAGATTTCTAAAATGTATGTACAGTGCAAGTTTTCCCGAACATGTGATTTACAGAATATTGTAACGGTCTCAAAAATTATACAAATTGGAAGAAAACCATGTAATTCAGGAGGAATGTATTAATTCATAAAAGTAACAAGAATGTATACATGTGCACCCACTTGTTATAAACTTATAGTCTAACCTAGAACTATTGGACCATCTTTTTGACCAAGGATGTCTCACAGAAGTGCTATGCTAAAGACAGGATTCCTGAAGAATTATACTGATGTAGCTTCTGCTGCAAAGCGTTGCCTCAAAGAAAGCTACAAGTAACAATGAAATCTAGGAGTATGTTTTCTGAGTGATATCTCATTTTCATATTTCTCTTTTGTGAGTGTGATTCCAATTTTTCAACCAGTAACATAACTCTTTGCTTTGAAAAACAAAACTTGTCATTTTCATTTTTGAGCTTGCGTATGTAAGGAGGGATATTAAGTAAGAGGTAAAACAAAACAATTTTTTTTATGTATCTGAAAGCATTTAAACCAAATAACAAACTTTTACTAACAGGCCTCTTGGATACCTACAGGTGAAGGAAAGCTTAGGACTTGTATGAACTGCGTATTTTCCATGGAACCACAAGGGTTATTTTGGGGGTTGGTGAAATGAGGTGCCATGGAAACTGTACTGAGTACTTTATAAGTCAAGATAGCAGACCTGAAGGACCACAGAAATGAACTGCTGAAGTATCTTGCTGGACCATGAGGTCAACCTCCCTGATTTACACGTAGCATGTGCACAGCAGCTGCATTAGGTCAAATGAAGTTTTGATGTAGCCCAATACTGTCTCTGAAAATGACCCATAGCAGATGTTTAGTGAAAAAAAGTAAGAGTAATACTGTTACCCTATTTACAGACAGTAAACATAGCCTTCCAGCTCAAGCATTTTATGGAGTTCCTGACTGATTTTTCTTCAATGTATTTGTCTAATTACTTTTTGCAATCCTAGTTTGGGTCTTTCCCTTTCTGGGACAATAAATTCCACAGTTTACTCACACACTGTGAAAAAATACTCTTATTTCCAGTTTTTTACTTGCTGCTTTAACATTTCTTTGGGTGCTTCTTCACTTTAATCTTTTTCTAGGTTTACTTTTTTTGTAATTTCATGATTTTTTGTATTTTCATGATTTTATAGATTTCTGTCATAGTACCCTCTTGGGTCACTCTTCCAATAACTCCTTGTATGTTGGGACTATGGTATGTCTTTCATCATCCCTGTTATAATTCTCATACCTTTTCTAGATTAGTGAATCCCTTCTGAAAGAAGAAGAAGGTGGGACAAAATTATAGTACAGTGTTTGAGATGTGCATATCCTGTGAATCTACCAACACAAAGATAGTTTTGAGTCCTTTCCTTGGCAAAGAGAAGTGGGGTTAGTAATAGGAAACTGCCTACTTACATCAGATACTTTATAATAATTAGCATTGGTTTTCTCCAAATACATTTTCGCACAAAAATTTAGTTTTACGTTCAATTTAATCTGTCCCATTTAAGACTGGAGCATATATATTTAGATCATTTCTCACTTGTAAAAATCTTCAGTAGAAAAGTTTGAAGAAGCTTTTTAATGCTGATTTCTTATGGTGTCTTCTGCTACATCCTTGTTAAATGATTTCTTAATTCCATATTTATGCCCTTGAATTAAAGAAGGCAGACTAGTGGTACTTCTGTGGTCTCTCTCTATAGTTGTTTCAATAGATCCTGCAGCATTAATTAATTAATTAAATTTATTATAAAAATGAGCTCCTAGTTGTGAATAGTGAATGAAAATATACAAACAGACAGAAAAATATTTAGGTTTGAGTCAAATTTATATGGTGTCATTTTACACCCTTCTGCTTAATCTATCTTAAGACAGATGAGAATTAAACCCTTGATTTAAGTATGTGCAATCATTACTAGCAAACGTATAGTAACATTCCACATTCCACTGCTTCTCATCACTGTTTCTCTTCCCTCTCCCCATCTCTTGGTGATCACACATCCAAAAGGCCTTTGGATGGAGCAGCTTTGGCATAAGACTGTGCAGTTCTGCAGGCAGTGTCTTTAAACATGACTTCCCATAAGCTATGCTTGCCAGCTTGGTTGCACTAAAACTTGTAGGGAAGAAACATCCTTCAGTGACCAATGCCATCCAGAAATAAACATTCATAAGGTGCCAGAAAATGGGAAGGAGTTCCTTGACAGTTTGTGACTGATTTTTATCAAAAAAAGGGAAAAAAGCTCTTCCCATTGTCTGAGACAAATATCTTACCAAAATAAACAAAACAAAACAAAACCCACTAAGCAGCCAGTTCCAACCAAAGGTTGCCAAAACAAAGGTTTTTCATTTTCTTCACTCTGAGAACTTTTAAAATTGCAGGGGTTCAATGGTAACCAATTTGGAACATCCATCATTCTCATCACAGCTGCTCCAATGTCCCTGAGTACATGGGTGATGAAATGGGAAAGAAATTAACAGTTCATTTGTGAAATGTGTACTTTCTTTCCCAAGTGCCTGATGAGACTTCTCCCTTTGTGTGTCTGTTGCAGATAAATCAGCCTTCGTACTTCACTTCACTACACAAAACCTACACAAAATAGCAAAAGCGTATGCTGAAATATCTGGAAACAATCAAGAGAAATACAGAAAATATCAGATCTTTATTTTGAGTTCCTGGAACAAAGGAAAAGTGAACAATCAACTTTATATAAACAATATAAATATTTCAATGAATAGACAGGTCAATAAATAACATATACGGGAATAGATTTTTCTTAATATATAGTATCCAATTCAGATTGTTCGTTTGAACCATTATCATTAAAAATAGTAACCACAGAATATTTGCCGCAGTTTATTCATTCCAATGTAACTTATACAATATTAAAAAAAAAAGGCATCCAAAATACTGGTCATCTGCTGCTGTTTAAAGGTGCATTTAAAGGATTTTTACCTGTCCCAAAAGACTCTTAGAAGAAAGAAGTCCAGAAAAATGCCTGTAAGTGGAGCAGACACAAATTATTCAGAACAACGTGGCTTAATTATACTTTCATAAGTAATCTGTAGTTACTCATGTGCCCTATATTGTGTCTGTGGCTGTCTAGTGCAGGTAATCTTCCAAGTGGGGAAACAAAAGCTTCATAGGCTTGTTCACTTCTGGAGGTTACTCCAGTGAAGGCACTCTAGTCTCCGATTTGGGCATGTGTAGTGTATCACAGACAGCATTATCAAGAAGACTTCTCATTTACAAATTTTGTGGCATGCCTGACCTGATCCTGGCACTCACTCTGACTTGACTCATGTACTCTACATACACCCTGTGATGTAGCACACAGCTTAGCATGAGCTGTAGCTAGTGGTGATGCCAGTGTAACCCCAGTCACCTTAGCGTGGCAGCACATTATGTCAACCTGGTATACAGGAGAAGAGGAGGTGGTTTCAGAGAGCTCTTAGAGGAAGGCATAGACATCCCAGGGAAGGGTATTGTGACAGAGCCAGGATGATCCAGGGATGCATTCTCCCGAACAGCACTGGCTGTCTTCCATGTCTGGGTTGGAAAGTGGCACCTCCACTGAGCTCTGGCCAGTGTGTCTTGATATTCTGGGAAGGCAGGAGGATGCAGTTCTGACAATGAGGTACACAATGTTTCCATATCTGTGTCCCTTAGCAAGTGAGAGCCCCCTTCCCCCGCTGATATTGACATAATATTAAGGTGTATAGATACTTTGCTGGTGATAACACTGGCAACTAAGATGTCCATAACCTTATTCTGATTACCATAGCCATATTCAATAACAGTTCTTGCTAGATGTGGCTGTTGGATGTTGGGCTGCTTGAGTCTCTTGAGTCTTTCTGGCATTTCCTGTGAGAGTGACTCAGTGCCACTGCGGAGAACGCCGTCAGAGCGGCAGCACTTTCCACACCAATGGCCTCAGTAGGCCAGGTGCTCTCAAGTCAGCCTCCAGTGTATCCTGATAGTAATGTATCCAGAATAAACATCTCCAGATGTTCCAACCATCTCCAGATGTGCTGGAACAGATCAGGGTTAGATACAAGAAAATGCTGAAATTGTAAGCAAAATCCCTGTTTCATTGAAGTCAATGGGAAAACTCTATTTTAGTGCATTGCCTCACCCTATATTGTGATTGGTGAAAACTCTACAGATACACGTCAAAAGGAAAGTTTTAGCTCAGAAATGGGATATTGGCATCAATCATCTTCTGACCTACTGTATAGCTTCAGGTTTTCCAGGTCTTTTGGGGAACCAGTGGCCATGTTTTCTCAAGTCTTATAAAGGCAGCATTCAGCTGTTAAAATAAAGTGCCACTGACAGAGGTGCATGTGTTAGTATGTGGAAACATTAGGTTGCCAATAACAGAAAAGTTCATGATTCCATTGAAGATTTAGATGTTTCACTTTTCTTTCCAGTGTACTCCAGCCTCAGCAAATCTTTCATTTAATTACTTCCTGTTTAAAAATTGATATTTCAGCTGCAAGTGTTTTATATTCGTATCTTACAAAACTATTTATACAAGAATTTTTACACATTAAGATCTTAATTGAGTCAGTCTTTTGGCCAAATTCCTTGTCTAAACTACTGGTTTACTATAAAACTAAGGATGAGGTAGGGAGGAGAAAATTTGCCCAAACTCTATCTATCTCCATAAGGACTGACTAAGACCCAAAATAGCTTGAGGTTATTAATATTGCAAATCTTTGTACTAGAGATTTCAAAGTGAACGTACTTTAGAATCAAATAAGCAATTAAAAAAGAATCAGAAAGTAAATCTTTGTCCTGGTTTCAGCTGGGATAGGGTTAAATTTCTTCCTAGTGCTGTGTTTTGGATTTAGTATGAGGAGAATGTAGATAACACACTGATGTTTTCAGTTGTTGCTAAGTGCCCTCCTAGTCCAAGGACAGCTCCCATGCTTACTGACTGAGCTAGGTACACAAGATGGGAGGGAACATAATCAGGACAGCCAGCCCAGCTGGCTAATGGGGTATTCCATACCATGTGACGTCATGCTCAGTATATGAATGGTAGGCGTGATCCAGGAAGTACCGATTGCTACTTGGTTATCGGTCAGCGCGGGTAGTGAGCAATTGCATTGTGCATCACTCATTTTGTATATTTTATCATTATCATTATTATTTTCCCTTTTTCTGTTCTATTAAACTGTCTTTATCTCAACCCACGAGTTTTTCACACTCTTACCCTTCCGATTCTCTCCCCGTCCTGCTGAGGGGGGGCGGGGAGTGAGTGAGCGCCTGCGTGGTATTTGGCTGCCTGCCAGGTTAAACCACGACAATCTTATAAGCTTCTATTTTGTGAAATTCCCTAGTGTTGCCAGTATTAAAAAAATGTTTTCCATGTTCCTGGAAATCTCTAAACAGCAAAAAAATGTAAATAAAAAGAAGATAGTAATAAATGTGATTGCATTTTGCTTATCCATGTCAATCAAAAATAATAAACATGTCAATTCTTATCAAGGACCCCAGCAAAACACACTTCTGATTACCAATATTAATCACCCTGAAAGTGCACTTATTAGCAACTTTTATGGTTTTCCATTGTGCAACATACTGATTACTCATCTTGGCATCATCAAGTAGTAAGAGTGTTTTTATCTTCACAGACTAGGGTGTTATAATGAGTTTCTATGTGGTTTGGTTTTTTGTTTTTCTTTGGGAGGATTTGTTGGTTTTTTTTTAATTTTTCTGGAGTCTAAATGGAGCAACCTGAGAAATATTTTTGCCACAGCCAACAAACTCAGGATTTAGGAGCAAGCACTGTACCTCTTGAAGGCACATTTAAAACTCTTCTAGTCCAGTGCTTTCTGCACTTGTTTGAATATACAACCCCAGCACCTTGGGGAGCTTCATAAATTGAGCAGAGATTTATTTTCTATTTTATAAGACAGTAGATGCTTCTTTTATTCCCAAGATCATTCTACAAATTGACAGATACCCTCCAGCTATTATCAACACAAACCAATATTTATTATGGAGAAAAAAAAAAAAATTGTACCAAGTGTCTGAAGAGGAAAATAAATGTGATGCACGTTCAAAAAGGAACTAACCTCTTCACTTACTCCTACCTGAGCTCAAACACCCTTTGCAGTGCTGTGAAGTAGCCACATGCTGGAATTAGAGGGCAGAAAACCTTGGATGTGCTTTGGGCTGGGCTTTTTTCTGTATACACAGCAAACCAGAATTGCTTAAGGATTTCCCTCAAAGACATATTCTGTCAAGAGAGACATGCATCTGAAAACAGAATTTGTTTGAATGTGTTTGAAAAATATCTTTTTTTTTGTACAGTTAGCATAGAAATTATGATTATGATGATGATGATTATTATTAGTAGCAATAATTACTAATAATAATAATTTTAAAAAAAAAGCAGGGATATCTTACTTGGAAAACCACTTTTAACATCTGCATTATATAATATACTCTTATACCATATTAAGGAAAGGATAATCTGCCTGTGGTACCGACATAATTCTTTCATTAGCTATACAGAGAAACTTTAGAGCTAGCACTCAGTGATGTGTTCATTTAGTCAGGTGGTTAAGTAGGCGGTTAACCATGAAGTTCAGAGGAGGATCACAGCAAATCCTGCTGTTGGTGCTCAAAGGCACATCTATGTTTCTGTCAGGCAGCTTAAAACTGATGCTTCAGAGACAGAAAATGAACACATGGAGGAGGGAAGGATCCATTTAATTTTCTAATTGAACATTAGGAGTAGCTTCAGGTTAATAAATAATTTATGAAGTATTATCTTCAGTGACCATGGATATGGTATGGTCAGACCGCTGCACAGATAATGGCACTTAAGTAACCAGTATGTGGCCAGTTGTATCACCTCCTTTCTTTTCTGCAGCTATTGAACACTCCTTGGTTGTGTATCCTTGGTTGACAGAAATCAGTGTCTCTTTATTGACTTCAGATATTCAATGGCTCATAATAGACCTCTTTTGGTCTAATTTCTTTGATCTTATAGAATGATGAAATGTTGTTTATTCGTGGAAAAAAACCAAAGATTCAGTGAAGAAATCTTATGACTTCCTTCAGCTTCTACTCTCATTACTAATTTATTTGAACCCCAAACATAAACCAGTCAGTGCATTTACCCACAGTAGAGTGACTCATTGGCACTCTCTATGACACAAATCATATGCTTTCAAATTCTTGTAGTCTTTTGCTCCCTCTGACTTCATACATTTGCTTACTAGAAAAGGCTGAGAAAATTGAAAAGTACCGCATGTGGTTAAACAGCACTGCTTCTAATAATAATTACTGTTAGAAATATGTGTCTATACATCAAAGAAACAGACTAGACATATGCAAAACAGCAAAAAGACAATCTCAACAGTCTAAATGTCATCAGATGAGCCAAGAGATACAGAGAGGGTATGTAAAGAAACAAAGGGAAACAATGACTTGGCAAAAGCAGTACAAGTATTAGCATGGCTGTAACCTAGTTGTGGTAATTTTTTTTTTTTTGGTCATGTCTCTCACAAAATATATTTGTTCAAGGTTATATTAATTCTGCTATTGAGGTTCCCTTTCAAGAATGCCCTCATAGTAAAATATCTCTGCTGAAACCAAATAATTATAAAATTTCTTGATGGAGAATACATATAATCACAGTAGAATGTGATTAGTCATATTTGCTTCATGCTGCTTTTCTGGAAGTGCATTTGGCCTCCTGAAGGAATCCTGAAGAAATATTGTATTAGTATCAAGATAGTGAGATATCTGGTTATTTTATAATATTAAGTTCAAATGAATTTTTACTCCTGGAAATACAAGTATTGTCCTGTCTTTATTGAATTATATTTTATGGTTTTCAGAGTATCCCACTACTATGGAAATTTGTTGATTGTATGCTTTTGCATAACCAACTCCTTATGAAGCTTTAACTTCAACCATTATATACAAATTAATATATAAGATCATAATTATGCCTAAAACATATTTCAGTGTGTTGCTGTTCTTGACAAAAAAGTGCTGATTCTTCCCCTTCCCTTAGAAACTGGTATACTTCAGAGTCAGAAGCAAAAAACAAAACTAGTTTCCTTGTGGTTGAGGTTATCTTGAAAGAAGGAGACAAAATGAGACAGGCAAGGTTTGTGTATTCTCTTTTACTTTATGTACAGCAGCCATTTTTTAACAATGAAAGCCTAAAACATAAAGAACTGTCATTTTAATTCTCTCAGCAAAGAAAGAACAAGAAATAGTATAGCATAAATTCTATTATGTTAAACATTTCACTCATTTTATGGTCAATAGATGATATGAAAACCATGTCTTTTCTGCTTGTTATTGTTGTATTTCATCTTAATAAGTCATCAGAATTATTCCAGGAATGGATACAAATAGAAAATCTCAAAAGCATCCAGTTTACAGTCCACTTCACCAATGACCAGCTACAATAGTCAAGAAAATTAAATCACTAACACTTATCTGGCTTGCTTGCTTTCTTAGTGCACAGATATATTGATAGCTGTAACAAGCAGCTGGTGTGTTCCAGTATCAGGAAATTAATAGTAGAACTGGAAAACAAATGTCATTCTTCTGCTTCACATTATATTTCAATAACTTTGGGAAATACTCACATTGACCATATTAAGGGCGTAGATAGCTTTTGGTTATTTAATTTCATTTTAGGATTTTAAATTTGTATTTCAGAACGCTGATGAAATCACTGGATGCGACAAAATGAGGGTTCTCCTTTTCTGCATCCGGCTGTCTCTCTGTGTACTATGCAGGAGAAGGAGGGATTGGCACAGATTTAACACTGGGTTTCATTTGTGGTTATTGCTCAGATATCAGACTGAAGAGATGAGAGAGAAACTGATTAAGATCGCTCACTCTGAAGGTAAAATAAATTGTTAAATTGGGGTTGGATTCAGGCCAGGGGTGGTGACTGTAGTAAATTAAGAGGGAGAATAAGACTGCAGTTAGGGACAATCTGGGTAATTAAAAAGGGACAGAAAGGCCTTCTAGAGTGACTGAAGAGCCCTTAGTGAATAAAAAGGGTCTGGTGAAATCTAAACATATAGGCTAGCAGTCACCAAATGCACATCTTCAACAGAATGCCAATATATTGTGCTACTTGTGTGTATGTACAGGCTGCTTATTTCAACAAGTTTTCTAGGCTACTTTGGTTCAAGTTTTAGGTAAGCAGCTAAAGTTTGAAATGCTTATCTTTAGTAAACTTTATTTCTGTTGAGACTTAAATTTTCAATATAGGGAAGGAAAAAGAGAGAAGCAGAAGAAAGCTGCTGCATTTTCAAAGGTAACATTTAGCAACATTTTTCCATTTGAAAAAGAATTCAGAACTCAGTAATCTTACAAAGAATAATAAGGATTTAGACATAGAAAAGAACCGAGTATTTAATCTACTGAATCTTCCTACTAAAGCAGGATTCTTCTCTTCAATCTGTGTTTGAATCTAGCTTTGAGGGTTTCAAAAGAACTTGAAATACTTTATACTTCCAGTTTTTCCCACTCTTATTCCCCTGTTTTTTGTTGTTGTTGTTGTTGTTGTTTTTTCCCCTTTCCATTCGGTTCCTTTTGATACTTCACAGTCTTTCTTTTCATTTCATGTTACAGTTGCTGTGGAACAATATTTATATATAAAGTGCTGTTTATATATAAAGTACACTGCATAAGGTATTGGCAGAGGTGTGGATCATTACTGAAATGAGAAGACTTCTTCACCATTCCATTCACACAGATGAGGTTTCTTTCCTTTTAACACCTAACGATACATCCGTCTTTGTCAAAGTCTATTTACTATAAATTAGCTCAGGCATATTTCTTCAGTGATTCAAGTCCTTCTTTATTACTCCTCATTACTTGATGTTCCACCCAATTTAATCACATCTGCATACTGGGAAATTGGGCTTAGACTCATTATTCTAGTTGTTTGTATTATGATACGCTTGATAAAGCTGGATTCTTAGCTAGTTCTCTCTATTATATGAGGAAGTTTATCATTGTATATGTAAACTATGCTCTTGATGCCAGATCTAACACCATATCTTTGACATCATTATCATTTTATTTGAAATTTATGACAGCAAGATGTTAAAAGCAGTGTCTGCAGTAGAATGCCAATAAAAGTTGCCAGAAATGTGAAAGCTGTAGTTAAGTCTTGGTCTATTTTCCCAGTGATTCTTTTAGCTATTTCAAGACAGGATTTTTGGAAAATAACATTTTGTTAGCACCAATCTCCAGACATCTTTCCTGAAATGAAAAGTCTTTTGACTAATGGGAATGTGGTCTGGTGGCTATAATGAGTGACAACAACTAGTTTATATTCCTGACACTCACAGATTTTGCAGTGTGATCTGGAGTCATTATGTACATCAGCTCACTCATAGGCAAAATGTGCACAGCAGCACAATACCTAGTGTGTTTTGTAAAAAACTCTACTTCCTCATGTTGAAATGCTTTTGTTTTTAAAAAAGGAGCCAAAACTTAAAGGCTTATACCTGATTATTTCATATTCTTTAGAAAGTTCATGTCCAAATCTAAACTTTGTGACAGAAAACTGTTACTAAAATTGGCAGCCCATGTTTGTCACCAGAATAACTCTTCTTCATTATCATGCAATAGCATGAACTTCTTGTGAAGCTGTCAGGGTTGTTGTTCATTTGTTATCTGTGGAGAAATAACTCTTTGTTACCAATTTTTTTTTTTCCTATGCAGTGTATAAAACAAAGGTTTGCACTAAAAACTAGAGCTATATAAATAAATCTCCATACTAAAGGCAAATCTAAGTTGAAATTGCTGAATTTTCTCTCAGTTTTCAGTAAAACAATTAACTTACTGTGCATTTGAGAAGATCTGGATATCCACTCAAGTTTGCAGGAAAAAATCTTAAGTTCACTCCAGTTTTATGGTTTTTAGTGACTTTTGGTGGTTTGATATTTAGAGTTTTACTTAATAGCAGAGGTAATAAAAATCTTTTCATTGCAAAGCAAAGCTATTTACTCATTACAATTTGTGGTAATAGAAACAGAACCAAAGCAAGACATTTTCTGAAACTCTAGAAATCATAATAAACTTTCTTCAGGTTTTATATTTTCTTTTAGGTTTTTTTTTTAATATTTTAGTATTTCCTGGTTCTGGAAGCAGAAGTAACAAGATACTATATATAGGGCATTTATTGCAGGATTTTTACCATACCAGAAATAAAGGAATAACCCAATTCTCAGATTTGTATACCAAAAAGCTGTAGTTAATATATTGACTAACGGATATTTTTTTCTGGAGTGAGAAATTCTGAGTTTTGGTCATCACTCTGTCATTGTTTCTTGATAGGAAGTAAATTCAAGCCATCGTCTGAAAGCAACTGACGGCAGATTAGGATGACCAAAATGGATTTTCAGTTGTCTCCTGGTCCTACATTTCTAAATAATAAATAATCAATGACATGCTGTCATCACTGGTACAGTATAGAATCATAGAATCATAGAATCATTAAGGTTGGAAAAGACCTCTAAGATCATCGGGTCCAACCGTCAACCCAACACACCATGTCCACTAAACCATGTCCCTAAGGGCCTCATCTACACATCTTTTAAATACTTCCAGGGATGGTGACTCAACCACTTCCCTGGGCAGCCTGTTCCGAGGCCTGATCACTCTTTCAGTAAAGAAATTTCTCCTAATATCCAATCTAAACCTCCCTTGGCTCAACTTGAGGCCATTTCCTCTTGTCCTATCATTTGTTACTTGGGAGAAGAGACCAACACCCACCTCGCTACACCCTCCTTTCAGGTAGTTGTAGAGCGCGATGAGGTCTCCCCTCAGCCTCCTCTTCTCCAGCCTAAACAACCCCAGTTCCCTCAGCCGCTCCTCATAAGGCTTGTGCTCCAGGCCCTTCACCAGCTTCGTTGCCCTCCTCTGGACACGCTCCAGCAGCTCCATGTCCTTCTTGTAGTGAGGGGCCCAAAACTGAACACAGTATTCGAGGTGCGGCCTCACCAGTGCCGAGTACAGGGGCACAATCACCTCCCTACTCCTGCTGGCCACACTATTCCTAATACAGGCCAGGATGCCGTTGGCCTTCTTGGCCACCTGAGCACACTGCCGGCTCATGTTCAGCCGGCTGTCAATCAGCACCCCCAGGTCCTTTTCCTCTGGGCAGCTTTCCAGCCACTCTTCCCCAAGCCTGTAGCGTTGCCTGGGGTTGTTGTGGCCGACGTGCAGGACCCGGCACTTGGCCTTGTTGAACCTCATACAGTTGGCCTCAGCCCATTGATCCAGCCTGTCCGGGTCCCTCTGCAGAGCCTTCCTACCCTCCAGCAGATCAACACTCCTGCCCAACTTGGTGTCGTCTGCAAACTTACTGAGGGAGCACTCGATCCCCTCGTCCAGATCATTGATAAAGATATTGAACAAGACCGGCCCCAGTACTGAGCCCTGGGGAACACCGCTCGTGACCGGCCGCCAACTGGATTTAACTCCGTTGACCACAACTCTCTGGGCTCGGCCGTCCAGCCAGTTTTTTACCCAGCGAAGAGTGCACCTGTCTAGGCCGTGAGCCGCCAGCTTCTCTAGGAGAATGCTGTGGGAGACAGTGTCAAAGGCCTTACTGAAATCCAGGTAGACCACATCCACAGCCTTTCCCTCATCCACTAGGTGGGTCACCTGGTCATAGAAGGAGATCAGGTTGGTCAAGCAGGACCTGCCTTCCATGAACCTGTGCTGGCTGGGCCTGATCCCCTGGTTGTCCCGGACATGGCTCGTGAGCACCCTCAAAACCAACCACTCCATGATCTTCCCCGGCACCGAGATCAGGCTGACCGGCCTGTAGTTCTCCGGATCCTCCTTCCGGCCCTTCTTATAGATCGGCGTCACATTGGCAAGCCTCCAGTCGTCCGGGACCTTCCCAGTTAACCAGGACTGCTGGTAAATGATGGAGAGCGGCTCGGCAAGCTCCTCCGCCAGCTCCCTCAGTACCCTCGGGTGGATCCCATCCGGCCCCATAGACTTGTGAGCATCCAGGTGGCGTAGCAGGTCATTAACTTCATCCTCTTGAATTATGGGGGGTTTATCCTGCTCGTCGTCCTTGTCTTCCAGAAGCCTCTATAGAGGCTTCATTTTAAGTATACAGTATAAACCGGTACACTATAGAGGCTTCATTAAACTTTTCTCATAAACCTTGAAGTTGTGTCATAATGCAACATATACTCAGATCCCGTGATAAAGTGGCAACATAAAATCAGTGATAGGACATTATCTTAGCCTATAAACAGGAGACTTGACCAAAAAAAAAAAAAAAAAAAGCATAGGCAGAAGAGAAGCCAGAATATTTTAAAGTCCATGTGTGCATACGTTCACATAGCTGTGCCAGGAACACCGTTGGTTTTATTCTTGTCTTTTAAATTTGACCAAATGGAAGAATACATGTTTTAAAAAATATTAAAATGAGGGATCCTCATAACAGTATTGGATTTTTAAATATTTCAGAATGGTTCTGATAAGGCACTCACTACATTGGCATAATTTGTCATTAATAAAATATATTCTAATCCACAGGAATCATAGTTCAGGTTTATTTTCTACGATAATAGCTCCAAAACCCTTACCTAGTGTACTCAAGGATATGTAAGCTATTCTGTACCAAGCATTCACTCGATATGGCTGAAATACTGCATATAGCTGATATTCATTATAATATTTATTGATTCTCTGCCCAGCAGCATATGACTCTCATTCTTTGCTTATAAAAATATAGGAGATAAATTAAAACATCTCTATCCTCTGAGATCTTTACTCTCTTTTAAGATTTCATTTAGTTTGTATGGTATATTTTCATTGTTGATAATTTGGCAGCAAGTCAAAAAAGTCAAACAATGTTTATCCTAACATAGCAACCTTTGCTCTGGATAGAAAATGGCTGATGATGTATTAAACTCATGATTTTTTCAATGAATTTCTAATCACCATGGCAGTACTATAAATTAGTGGGTTGAATTCAATGACCTTCAGTCACTATAGCATCATGTTTGAGACCCAGCAATTCATTTTCCTCAGAAGAATGTTCATTGTGTGTCTTATAGTTGGAATGCATGAAGGCAATATAAAGAACTAGAAGATACATAGGCAACTCTAACTAATATTATGAACACTTTAGACATGTTCTG
Source organism: Calonectris borealis (assembly GCF_964195595.1). Lineage (NCBI taxonomy): Eukaryota > Metazoa > Chordata > Aves > Procellariiformes > Procellariidae > Calonectris > Calonectris borealis. Next base: position 18,615,777 of record NC_134315.1, read on the forward strand.
AAAATGGTTTCTGCTCAGTGCAACCTTGTTTAGCTTATCTCTTTCATCAAAACCTAAAAGAAATTGAAAGACAGGCTAATTAAAGAGAAACATTCAGAGACTTGAAAGTATGGATTGAAAGACTAATTACAAGTTTTCGATACTCTCCTTTGTTTCTGTTTTCCATCTGTACTTTTCCCTCAGAAAAAAAATGTCAATTTCTACTAGAATTAGCTAATAATGTTTAGTTCCTTATCCTACATTTTAGTGGTTTTTTTTTTTCTTTACTTTTTGACATCTTTGGGGCTTCTACGTCCTGTTTTCTTTAAGCAAAAAACAAAGTGAGGGAAATATGATCATGTAGATTTGATGGAAAAGCCATGTTCCACTGCTCAGTTTTATAAATTATGCACAAATATTGACTTACGAATGCTGTAAGACCTCCTAGAATAGGGCCCCAGCATGTGCATCTGTTGAAAGAGCCTGCCAAAAAAAGTGTGTTTCAGCCTCCAACATGTAAAATATGCATATTCAATTACAAAAAATCCTGACATCATTTCAAAAAGGTTTCAGTAACTTGCTGCAGTCCCCAGGAAGCAATAACTTGCGTGCCAACAACTCATGTAAGTTTTATGTATCTATTTAACTTGCTTAAACAACAACACCAAAAATAAATTAACATTACTGCATGGCATTTCTTATAATACATGATACACTGGAATTCCTTTCAAAGAACATTCTTACATTCAACAACATATATGCAAGCATCTCTCTACTTCATGCACCATTTAGAGAGTAGGAGAGTAGGACAGTCAGCCATAAGCTGACGTTCAAAATGCTTGCTTTTGCCAGATGTTTTTCTTTTGGATACTTCTTTGCTTCAATACTTGACAGTATTTTTCTCCAACTAGTTAAAAAGGACCAAAACTATAACCCTGAATATTTATGAAAAGAAATGCACACTTTGAAACACCACCTTTAGCATTTTATTTCTGTGCCAACATTTAAGTTATATTTTGAGGGTGTAGCAAATGTTTAATGTATACACATTCCTTTGAATAAGAATATGAACTTTCCTTTCATGGACAAAAAGATGTCTTGTACTCACATTTGCTTTTCTTCTCAGTTCCTCTGTGCCATTCCTATGTGTACTACAGTCTCTACCAAATGACTAGCAATAGAATATGAACCCTACCTCATACCTAAAATAAATATAGATAGGCTGACCTAACCACAGGCGTACTTTTAATGAACACAATTTGGAGTGTTTTATACAGCTGTAATCTAAGATTAGGAACATATGGTTCTGGTGGTAAATTAGCACTATGAAGATATATAGCAGTGAAAATTTCATGACATTTTCAGAACACATAAAGTACCCTGGGCTTAGATAAATTCAGGCCTAACTCATTTTGAAACATGAAGGTTGTTGCCTTGTCAAAACAAGTCTGAATAATGATAATACTGTAATGATTAATTGAAGTTCTTATGAGGAATAATAAGGAGAGTTTTAAATTATCATCTGTGTTAGTGTTTCATCTGCATAGGAATCATATAGAATTATGTTTGAGAATAATAAAGCCTCAACAGAAAGGACAAAAGATTACTGGGATAAAAAGACAAAGTCCTGTGAAATCATTCAATTTCATTTCATTAAACTTTCCTTTCTGAGTCTATTTGTTAAGGGGACAAAAATCAATGGATCTGGAAGTCAGCCTTGTTTTCAGAGCTCCATCTGCATGAGTGCAGTTCTGGATCCATGGATGCAGACCGCTGCACCAGCATGGGAAGGACTTTGCTGTGAACGATTCCACCTTGCTCAGACTTAAAAGGTACATTCTGTTCACCCTGTGCTTCGGAGAGTCTTTTTCAACTTAATTCATGCTCTGGAAAAAACTGTATTTCTAGAAATATAGAGGGAAAAACACAATCCAAAACCTATTTCGGACACCAGTTTCCTAAAGTGAATATTTGCTGGGAAGCAAAGTTTAACAACTAGCTGTAAATTGAAGCTCATACATGTTTGAATAATAATGTCCACTTTGCCTTGATTTTTTTGTTGTTGTGCCTACGTACCAATGAATATGGGGGCTAAGGGAGTCTTTAAGGGAACCTGTGGCTCAGAGATTTTACTGTTTAATTTAGATAGGAAAAACAAAGGGTAAAGGGAAAGAGATTATGATCATATGGTCTCTGCCACTGATGAGTGAATGCCTGTATTTGTAGAAAGCAGACTGCTGTATACAGCGGTCTCAGAGGGAAAACATGGGTCCATTCGCTAGTCTAGGATTTGACCAACAAAAGAAATGTTCTGCAGGAGCTATGAAATACCAAGCATCTGGGATATGGCTACCTTTCAAGCATTAAAAGCTTAATTTGTTACTTGGTTGTAATAGTTACTTTGGAAAGAGTTAAACAAGGCTTTTCCTTTCCTTTTGATAGGACTGAAATTAAAGAATGGGATCATACCAATGAGAGATGGAAAGACTGGTTTTATGTAATCAAATGCAGGTATTTTGCCAGTGTTTTGTTCAGCCCAGTTTAATTGAAGCTTTTTAAGGCCTCAGAAATAACTGAAGGGATTTGTGTCTTGGATTTGTAATTCTCAGCCTATGGTCAGTGGAAAAAAGATAATATTTGGACTCCCCCCTAGCTATCAGTTCAATTAAATTCGATGAGTAGAAAGTGTAGAGAAAAGCTGAAAGGAAAAAGCATATATGCGTGGGAAATACTTCCTTCACCAGCAGATTTACTGAATACTTTTTAAATGAAAGTTATGATCTAAAACAAATGGATGCAAATTAATAATGGGTTATTTTACCTGTCTCTGAAGAGCATTCATAGGGTAGGTTTTTTTCCCTACAGAAATAGACTATAAGTCCATTTTTATCTTATATTTTCAAAACTATAAAATTTGAAAATAATAAATATAAGAGAGCAGTTATCACCAAACAGATGAGAATTTTATGAAAGTACCATGGTTTTCCAGAACCACAGTTGACGAGAAGTCACATAAATAGCCTTGCAAATATCCAGCAATGAAATTTAGCAAGAAAAATATACACATATATATCAATAAATCCATGAGTTTTAATGTTCCGGAAATAAAGACATGAAAGATTATGCTACCACATTAATATCTATCAGGGCTTCTCTACCATCGTGAATGACAGTGATATCTGAGGTACAGTGTTAGAGAGAGATAGAGGGAAAGATGGGGAAAAGGAGAAAGTGTGAGAGGGAGAGGGAGATGGAGAAAGACACTCTGTATGTATAGCAAAACAATACATTTAAAAATTACAGGATATACTACAATATTTTTTCCCCATTATGATGAAGTCTGAAGAATATTACTAACTACATAGGAATTAAGCAGCCCATCTGGATGTAGTAGCAAAGATATGATGCATTGTGGAAGTGCGATGCAAGCTGAAGGTACTGCAGCAATATTTTTTTTTCTTTCTGTAGGCAGATGGCAAAAACAAATTTCTAGTGAAATGAGCTATAAATTCCTTTGGTACTAGGACTCCAACCAAGATATAACAAGTCTGGATTCTTAATTAGATTAACCTACAGAATCCTTGGACTAATAATTACTGGTTTATTTCTGTCTCTCAAAGGCAAATAACCTTCAGGAGATTTAGAGAGTATGATACTATTAATCCATATGTCAATAGCTTTTTTAATATTAAAGAAAATAAATTTCAGTTACTTTAATACTTAGTTTAGAACCATAAGGAGACATGGGTAAGGAAAACGACTGATTCAAATTAAAAACCTACACTGCCTTTGAGAAAAAAAGTATTAATAAGAAGTGCTATCACCACATAAACTGTGAAAGAGCTATATGGAAAGGGTTTATTCTTAAAGTTTGGGTACTTGGGTACTTACTGGTTAACATTACTTGGAATATAAAAAGCTATCCTCTATTGATAAAGGTAACAGTCAATTTAAAAAAAATTCTAAAATAAAAAAAACCCCACATCTTTACAAGCCTCATGAGAATTAATCCAAGTGTCATGAACCAAAAGGTTAAAATCTCATAAGCATAAATAAAATAGGTGACCCTTTCCATTGACTGAGAAGAATGGATGGGTGAAGACCTGAGTAACACCACTTAGCTCTATGTGATCATCCTGATTTCTGTTTCTTACTTTTTAAAATAACTGTTAAGGTAACTTTTATGGTATAAAGATTACTTGCACAGGGACACCTCTTTGGGAAAGCTGTTCTGGAATTCCACATTTATATAAAACCATTCAGGTTCATGAGGTCATATTCATACTATCTCCCTTATACTGATTTTTTTTGAGGAATTATATTCTGTCAGAAGTTCTTACAAGGTGTAACAATCCTCTTGGAGAAGTGTATGACGCCAAGACCTGGAGGTCCTGGGTTCATTTGCATCGGAATCACTTTAAAAGTTGACCGCCAAGGAGCATCACTGAAGCTATTAAGTAAGCAGGAACTATAAGAACAAAAACATCTGCATCCTTCGAGAGTTTAAAAAAAAATTATAAAAGTAGGTATTGTTGACTAGGGAAGAAGGGCATACTTTTAGCATCTCTTCTGTTCTTCTTTTGCTATTATCAGGGTGACTCTCTACAAGGTAGTTCAGATTAAAATCATACATTAGTATAACTTCTGCTAAGCATATCTAACTTTATAGCCAGTGGAATGTAATTATCAACATCAAAACAGTAACTAAGACATTTGGATTATGATCGCACAGGGAGATCGTGTAGAGTGAAGAATAATTACAAGATGAACTGGTATATATGCTCTGAATTTGAGAATGTTGAATCTATTAAAAGACATACACTTTTCTCCTTTAATGCTTATTTGCATGCAGCAAGATACATGTGACTTCTATAATGGGGATAAACAGATAACACACGGAAGTCTTTCTAGTTATTATGACTACAATTCACTAACAATAGTATGAATTGATAAGAAATACTCTTTGTTTTTCTTTAGACCAGATATTTTACAGGATATTTTAAACAGTGACTTGTTTTTATATTTAAGAACAGCTGTACGTGATAGTTTAAAATCCTGTTACCATGGAACCGATCTCCTTACAATCAAGAGGATGAGCAGACATAGCAGAAAGGCATACCCTTACTACTTCTGAAAATTAAACCAACCCCAAATTCTAGATTAACTCTACTTTTTTTAAGGAAACCAAAACAGAAGCTGCAATTGCATCTCCAATTTTTTTTCAATCATTAACAGAGGAAACAGTTTAGAAAGTGTACAAGGTCCTGGTCAGAACTTTTACAGGGAAGTTGGTTTTGCGTAAACTTGGAACTCATACTCTGTGAGCTGGACAAGATCTAGTTGTTTTTACGATATAATGAAAAAAAACCAAACCCAACTTATGTCATTTACTAGAAAAAAAGCCCTCTTGAATGCCAAGAATTTGTGTTTCTAAAACATTCAGGTGTCTTTGAAAACCCAACACTAGAACTACTTCAGTCTAAATTAAAAATAAGCTACTAGCATGCAATTCTTTTTTATTTCTCAGGTAGCTTTGCCTTGCTGTCGGAGATTTTTCCACTTTTTAAGTCTGCTGTGCTATGGTACGTGTGCCATACCCACTTAAAAATAGAGATTTACAGCTAGACAGACAAAAATATTTCCCTTTAACTGAAGATACATGCGAAGATAGTTACCTGCAAGAATAAGTAACATCCTTGCTTGCAGTTTGGAAAGAGGCATTAATAAACACTTCTCTAGAGCCTTGTGAAATGAATCTGTAATCACAAATAGAAGAAAACTTGGGTATATTTGAATAGATGGTCACCAATACTTGAGCAGTGCTCCAATTCCCTTAGTATTTAGGGAGAAATATCACCAGATGAACACAGAAATACATAGTGGAAAATGGTGGCAAGCAAGAGTTTTCAACAGTTGTGCTTTGTTTTATCAAACTACATTTTGGCAGAACAATACACTGCTGCCCCACTGGGTGGCCCTTATGTCATACTTTTAATATTTCTTATGTCTTCAAATATAATTTCTTTAAAGCAATATTTTAATTTATATGATTAGCCAAACCAGGAGCTGGAAAGATAATATTTTTTAACTTCCTTTCTGATGAATAATAAATGTCACATAGGAATTAGAAAGTAGGATGTAGTCACATGTGCCATCTGCTGCATATGGGAACAGAAGAAAGATATTAGACTTTAAATTAGGGGTTGCTTCATAGAAAATCAAAGATGAAAGGAAACCACACTGATCACTTGGAAAGTAATACCAGTCTCTATCAGTCATTAGAAATCTCTATCAGTGCTTAGAAAATCTCACAATATGACAAGATACTCTTGAGAGTCCTCTAAGGAATATCTACAAAGCGTATTTTAAATAGAAATTAATGTAATTAAACACATACAGTCTTCTGATTATGTACTTTAATTTCTTTTCAGTTTCTTCCAGGTGTCTAAGATCCTGATAGCAAGATATGTGGTGACATTTCTGAGGTAAAATGTGAAACCTTGCATGTTGCATTCCCATAGCAACTGACTATTTGCAACAGTAAGAAAGCTATATATTTACACAAAAATTCACTTACTTAAAAAAAAAAAAAAATCCACATTTTACCTCAGAAGTGGAAGCTGTTAGTGTGCCCATCACCCTGTGTAAAAAAATCTTCATCTGCTTCAAATCTAGATCACTTATGTAATGAAAGTTGCTTCTATCCATTCCAGCTGCCCATTCCACCTCAGCTGTAACTGAAGAGTCGGACATTGAGACAGCCATAAGTGACATAGATTACACTTGTCTGCAAGATGGCACATCCATGAGATGTGACAAGGAAGGAGGTGGCTGGCAGGGATGGTGTCCCCCAGGATGTGTGAAGGTGGGATGATGGAGGTGGCCCCGGCACTCTGGGAGCCGCTCTGTGTTCAGTGCCTTCCCCATCCTTCCTGCTCCAAATGTCAGCATCTTTACGATGAGACCCAGGTGAGCTGTTCTACCTGGTATGAAATAGCCTAGATATTTTAGGTTATGTTTCTGGCTTCTGGTTTTTGTTTTACAATAATAAAAGAAATACCAAATCATGGTTTGTTATCCTCTGCTGTATCATTTATTGGTTGAATGCTACACACAGGTTTTTAGTTTAAATAATTAATTAAACAAATAATTAATAATTAATAATTTAATATCTGCTGCTAACATTAATAATACCTATAAGCAAAACAGGAGTGGAATAAATGGAAAGATAAGCGGGACAACAGCACGACTGTTTTGAAAAGTAGTAGAAATCAGCTTCAGAACAGTTGGTAATATACAATACATAACTTTGTTGAAAAAATCTTACAAAACAGTATTTTAATATTTCCTATTGCCTGTAATTCTATAGGGCCCTGGAAGGGCCAACCAGGGATCAAGATATCTTTGTTGTAGAGCTCTATAGCTTTAATTTAAAGTTTCTTATAAAGTATATTATAAACAGATGTGAGGATGACAAAATGAAAATATTGATAACAAATGGTGGCTTAAATTGGACAAAATTGGACAAAAGTCTCTAACGAAATTAGCACTTGGTAATTCACACTGCGTTTATAGTGAGCTGGTACCATTATACAACCTACAGATAATACTAGACAGGAAGAATTGTCAACAAAGAGAAAGATGTAGCACTAGCACACTATCCCTGAAAAAACTGCCAATGCTATAAATTTGAACTTTTAACTTTCTTCTGTTTTTTATGCCTATTTCTGTGATTTTTCTCTTTTTATCCTAGTTTCTGTTGTGACTTAAAATAGCTGACAAATACAAAATATGAATATTATGCCTTTCAAATTTCTTTCTAATTGTTTCAGCATCTTTTTTCCTTCAATTTTTTTTTTAAATTTCCATACACAAAAGTATGCAGGCATACATCTATATGCCTGCAAGGGTAAACATATGCACGCTAAATTATAATTGCAGCTGATAGGAATGTATCCAAGCAAATTTTACATTACTTAGCATGGATATAGATAACAGTGTAGCCACAAAAACCTAAAGTTCAACATGGAATGCCAAACTTGCTGGGATCCTTGGTTAATTATGCAGTTGACTACTCCAATATTATCCAACCCAAATAAAATAAACCTTTTTCAATGGGAAGACTTGGGCAGACAAAGTGAAGTATTCATTCTCTGTAGCACCTAAAATTTACCAGACATTTGCACGGCTGTAACAAATTAAATTTTGGATGTGAGTGAATTTTATTTTTCAGTTTAAATATAACACCATTATAAAAACTTTCTTATGCTAGTTTAACAGAAAGATACAAGAGCAAGCCATGAAAAGCAACTCCAATTTTATTTTAAATCAACCTCCACATAGTTATTTCTGAAAGAAAGGTACCAGGACTTCTGTTTCTTTGCCCTTGCAGGATCAGTAAGGGTCACTGTCATACTTAGCTCCTGCGTGAACTAATTCTAAAACATGTCTCAACACTCAGATAACACGCAGATGACATGGACACCTTTAGGCTGTCAGATAACTTCAGATAACTGTCATGTTCTGACTTTCTATTTGCCCACGTTCCTCTCTGAGATGAAACCTGGATATAGTTCTGGTGATAATTTGCTTCAGAGACCCCTCCCTGAAGACAGCATGGATGAAAGGATGAAGCTGCACCTAGCTGGGCTCTTTCTAACCTGCCAGCATTAAGATGTTATTTCAGCAGGCTTTCCGCCTGCGGGTACCCAACACTCCTCTTAGTGGCACTACTGGACATACCACGCAACCTTAGGGTCACATTGTAATGTCACCAATCTTCAAGCTACCTGAAGAATGTTTTCACAAACAACAAAACCTTCTAGAACAACAGTTATGACATGTGGAAGTAGCCTGCTGGCTTTAGAGTGGCTTGCCATGGAAAGTAGGGGCATGAGCCACTCAGTTCACTTGTCTATGGAGTAAGGGGACACAGCTTGAGGAAGAAGCTTTTATCAATGTAGCTGTAATGTAAGTCTACTAATATTTCATCTTGTATTGACATCTACTACCATGAAATGGACCCAAGCAGAATTTATTATGGATGAAAACACTATGGTTGAAGGTAAATTTCATCTGTGATCATTATCAGCCTCCTCAAGCCAATTAGAAGACTTTGAAATATTACAGGGACACCAGCCTCTGTTCCCTGCACTGTTTTCCAGTAAATATTGATTTACAATCTGTTGTTACCTCTTTTCATTGTATGTACTTGCCCAAGCACAAGCAAATAAAAAAATTGCCCACAGGTTCAGGAGGAAAATTCTGGTTGAGAAGTCACCTCCCACCAGCTCCATTAGCAAGAAGCATGATTGTGTAGGAAACTGGGCTGTGAGGATCACCGCAAGCCCCTGTTGGAGCCTCTGACCACCTACAGAAAGTATGTACCTCAACAGAAAGTATGTACCTCAAACATCACTGCCCTCCCTCGTTCAACCCGCTTTTTCCAACATAATAACAGAAAATATGAGATGAGAGAGCCCAGCATGCATGGACAGGGAACATCAAGACCCTACATACACATGGGCTAGGGGGGAGCAGCCCTCTGAGCAGCTGACAGCAAGGCCAGTGCTCCTCACCAGTGCCAAGAAAGGTGGGATGAGACAAATGCTGTCTGAAGGACATGCCTCTACAATGAGTTTCTTGAGGTTACAAATGACAAAATCTATTCCCAGACCCTGATAGAGACAAAGGTGACTTAAGAGAAGTCTGACAGAATTATATGCATGTATTCTGTGCAGAGCTATGAAAAAAAGTTTGGAAATTCACACATAGTTAATTAAACATTACTTGTTTAATTACTAAGCTATAGCAGTCTTAGAATCTTAGTCATATTTTTTCATGTAATTATTTTTGCTAACTGACAAGCCAGTGTTTTGTTTACTGTAAATTTTTCTCCAGAAAACAACACCTAAAAAAGTAGGAGAATGGCACAGCTCAATTTTGGACTAAATACTTTCCCCCCAAACAAGCGATAAGAAAGAGAAATAGGTCAACAATGAGTGCCTTTCAAACAGTCATCCATACAGCACTGTGTGTGTATCTGTTGCGGGTAAGACAAGGCACGTTCTACCAGAAAAAAAGGAGTTTTATAACTCAGCATGCCGTCCTCATGTTCTGTTACTGTTCACTCCACATACATTCCTCACAGAGCTCCCTGTGCTCATCAGACAGTGGGCTACACAAGAAGAGAAAATTGAAATACATCGTGTACAGCAGGCTCCACATGTAGTTTTCACAGGAGTCTCCAGCTTCTGCTGACATGGCTCTGATTTGACAAGATAGGTCAGTCCAGTTCAAAAGCTGGAACCCATAATGGCAATCCTTTACAGTAAATATGTGGGAAAAATGAACTATAATGGAATACAAATATTTTTGAGCAACTGTTAAATGCTGGGGTTGGGCCAAATGGACAGTTGGCTGGGGGCACCAGATTTTTCATAGTCACACGTATTGTTTACTGAGCACTTAGTCCATCTATCTGTTACCTTCAATCACTCATGGGTGCCTTCATTCTGCCTCCAGGACGGCTGAGCCGAGATGTCTCGCCACAGCCTGGCAGCAGGAAGCCTTGATGTAGCCTCGAAGATGAGGGAAGGCAGCTGCAGATGAATGAATGCATGAAACTAGAGAGTGATGCAGACAGAAGCGTAGTCTGCATGTTACCATCTTGTGGATTTCTGCTGTTTTGATTTAGTCAAACAACAGTCTGCCCTCTGCGTTTGGGAGAATGTGGTCCCAAACAGCAGCTTTGGATGAAAAGGCAAGGTGGCAAAAGGATTTATTCACAATACATATTGTCAACTCTGATCTTGCCACTTTAGTCCTTCTTTCCTTCTGTTCATCTGTTTCTAGACTTTTGTTTCGTGCTTTCTGACCTCCATAAAAGTGACTTTCTTACCTCTTCCTTCTACTTTTAAAAGATTTTATTTGATTTTATTAATACTTTAAATTGAAGTGACATGTAACTTGCACAGGTACCATAAGTTATCAAGAAATAAATTGTATTTGCTGATCTCCTCAGTCTTCTGATGACTAGTAATGTTCTTCAGAGAAACTTGAAGACAAAATAAAAACTATAGCTCTGGGCCGTGTCTAGGTAAGACAGTTTCTTATGCATTTTGATATTGTGTTCCTTACAGCAATATCCTACATGGAAAAGACTGGCAAACATTAAATCAAACTCTTAATAAAACCACCAAGAAAACAACCAATTTAGAAACACTCACTATTGTATAAATGACCCATTCTGACCTTCTGCAGCTTCGTTTTCAATTGAAAACAATCCTCAGTTCAAGCATTCACTATGAGTACCTCTTCAACCAGTTAGACATTCCCTCAGGAAAAAAAAAACACACAACAAAAAAACCATAAAAAAACAGCACATGTGTTCCTATATTTTTACTACCCAATACTACCTAGTAACTACTCTCTTATTATTCAGACTTTAAACACACAATCATGTGCAAAGAATCTGCAACAAGCAAGTTTAGAAGCCAGATGTTTGCTGCGATCCCCCCAAATCACTGTATAGGTAAAAAACCTGAGAGACAACTGGGATCCAAAGAAAATCTGTGAGCGCTCTGTGACATATGACAAATAATTCTTTGACTCATCTTATCAAAGACAAAACCAGGATTATTCTGTAATGCACAGTCTGGGCAAATAATTGCCAGCAGTTATTGTCCTGGTTTTGGACTCTTATATGAAGAGTTTCCTCAATGTTGTTGTTATTTGACACAAACAAAAAATTCAATAAATAAACTCTAATGATCAATTAAGAACGTTGATCTCCTTGATTATCTGCAGACTTCCAGTTGTGGCCTAATAAGAAATATCTGTTTTTTCAATTATTTCATTAGAGTAGTGTAAGAGTGCATTTTGGATAAAAGCACAAGGAATGAAGGCAACCTCAAATTTCAGAGACAGAAGCAACTCAGAAAGGTTCACTAGCCTTATCATAGGCTAAATACATTATGAAGCAATGTTTGAAACCTGGGCTGCACATATGGCTTGTGTGATTCATTTGCAACATACACTAAAATGCTGGAAATGGCTTGTGGATGTGAACCTCAGTGACTATTGTGTAAGATTTAGTAATCTCATATATGTCAGTATTTAGTACCTTGTATATCTGTCTAGAGGAATAAGTGGTCAGATATAGGACAAAATCTTAGACGAGCAATGGTTGTGATGCAACAAATATGATATATGATTCTCCTCCCTTCCTCCCTAAATCTCTCCAGTCTCCTCATTTTCTCTCTGGGTATTGTTTTTTTAACACAAAAAACCTTGGTGTGCCTTTCCTTTTCTATTAAAAAAATTGTTCATCGAGTAAAAGAAGTAAAATTAGATAATAAATTCAATTGATTATGATCTCTTTACCGAGGGAAGACTGTTGGCATATTATTATGACAGACTTTTTTGGTTATGCTCTATTGAATACTTGCACTGGTTTCTCTCTCATAAAGGCTGAGACTTCTGTCACAAGTCCTCGCACACTGAAAGTCTTAAATGTCATTCTTGTATTGCCTTGCCACAATTCACTACTGACATTTTATTTTGTTTTGTCCATGGTATACGCATTTGCTGTCCACATGAGCCATATTTATTGGATACTTTTTTCACAACACCCTTTTGTATCTCTCCCTCCTTCCTGCCCTTATTTATTAAATTAAACCGTGCAGCATGGTAAAGGTGTGAACATCAAGTTGTTTTCATTTACTGGCTCCCAATTAAGTATGCAGCTGTTGCACTTGAGAATAATAGCCATCCAGGAAGCCTCTGACAAAGCAAAAGCAAGGAGAGAGGTAGATAGAAGGATCCTTGCTGCAGTAATCCTCATGGATGACCTGTTTTAAGGAATCATTGGGAGCTGGCATTGATCTATTGCGGAATAGAAAGCTGAGCGGCTAATGAAGGCATCAGTAGGAGCACACGCAAGACAAAGGTTTGGTCTTCAATGTTTTGACACAAGGTGCAGTTGCAATGAACCTTATGTTAAACTACACTTCTTAATGGATATATTTTATTTTCTTAGAAGTATTGAATAAGGTGAGGAAATAAATGAAGGGCAAAATAAAAATAATACCATTTTGAAGCAATATTTGTGTAAATACAATGCAGAAGAAATTGAATTAGCTGTGAGTCCCCGCTGAGTTGTATGAAATAGCTGTTAAAGCTAATTCGCATTGTAACACATAATGGTATTATCGATTTACTCTATACATGGTTAATGAGTGTAATTTTTCAGGCTCTTTGAATACAGTAAATCCTGTTTACTCTTTCAGTGCAAACCTGCCTGCTGTCTATAATTTTACTTTCCTTTTATTGTCTCCTCAATGTTCATTCAAATAGGCCTGCTCACATTCCTTCGCTGGTAGGACTTGATAACACATTTCGTGGGAGCACCTGCGTGACCTTTTTATTACATTTTTGTTATCCTTTGTGACAGTCTAGCGGGAAATTCAAGAGAAACTAACAGCTGAATGGCAGGGGAACATTAACCCCTTCAGGGACTGCACTTCATGGAAACATCATGTCACCACATCATGGAAACATGAAGAATGGGTCAGGGTCAACCAGAAAGGTCACTATGAGGCTTGAAAACCCTGAAACTGTAAGGAAGCAGCTGTGACAGAATGGATGAAATTCTACACTAAAGCACAAAAAGGAAGCAAGAAGGCTTTTAAGTTTTTGGTATTGCACAAAATACAAAGCGAAAGGGTCTTTGGACTTTGAAAGGGAATTGCCTGCCTTGCGGTCATTCTCATGGTGACCAGGGAGTCAAGATCTTTCCTGACACAAAAAGAATTGAGCGTAAATTTAATCTTCTTTTTGACCAAATTGTTGCTTTTATTCTCAGTGATATTAGCCTCTGTGTGATCGTAAGAGACATTATTAATGAATTCCGAGTTCTATTTCAGAGTGTATATATTTCCCCGCCATTCAGCTAACATCCTGATTTCCCAGGTCAAATATGTTTCAAAAACAGTGAAGTGAAGATTCACAGTGTATTTATTGATGTCTTTATGGTGCCAGTATCTGGCTATCCTATCCCATACACAGAAAAACCCCAATACCTAAAAATCCTGTTATAGGTTTAAACACATTCTAAAAATGCAGGGAATAAATTGTCTTCTTTCCATTAGGCCACTATAATTTCTGTGTCTTCACATAAATTTAGGCCTGGAAACTGCCATGAGCTCTGGGCATGGGTTGCACCGATCATGGGATCTCCTTTCTACTTTTTCCCAGGTTCATTGTGCATGGAGATAGAGAGTACTAGAAACTAGAGTTCTTAGAATAATCCAAATTTGTATCCAAAGACACGACAATATTTTGTGTTTGAGTAATCTCGTCTTATTCCAAATGTCTGTCTTGGTCTGGCACATTGCCAGAGTTGCTGCCCCTTCTCAGTGGCAGTACCCTTCACAGCGGCAGACACACATCACTTCCTGACAGCCTGTGATTCTGCAAAATCCTCCCAAAATGAAGAAAAAGAAAATACTCAGGACTCTTTACATCCTTTTCTCCAACCCTTCCAAAATATTGGTGATGTCTAAAGGTTCAGTTGCCCTCTGTCCTCTCAGCAATCACACCTCAGACTGAACTGCCTGTTGGCTTTTGCTCAAACGTTCTGTGATTCTGAAATACTAAATAAAAGTAATAGAAAAATAGAAACAGTCTTAAAATCCTACTTCTGCTACCCGTTCATAACAACCTGGCTTTTAAAAAAATTCATAAAACGAGTTTGCTACCAGTACAGACTTTTACAGAATAGATTAAAAATGATAAAAAAATAACAACGATTTCAGTACTTAAAAAATCCCTACTTAAATATTCCATTAAATTTTCATGCATGTACCCTGTCCTCCCCTATCCAGTCAGGTCATACTATCAGTTTTAATTACATTTCATGAGCACTGATCAGCTCCATGAATACATTTTTAGCTGATGTCCTTTTTAATTCCATGCATATTTTCTATCAAATATACATTTACAGTGGAAATATCATAACAAGTTCTCTATTTCCACTTATCTCAAATCCAAAGGTCATACAACTTATTGATTGAACTGCTTTTTCTTTCTGAACTTCTGCAATGCCATCCAAACTCCATTTCAATATCAATTTATGACAATCATCAGCCATGATAGTAATAACAATAAGAGAAAAACATATGTGATCTTTTCATATTTATCTGCTGTAAGGAGTACCTTATTCTTGGCATAATACTACCGAAGAACCAAGGTTCACTGTTCATGAAAATCACCAGGATTTTCACCCAGATATTGTGAGCACATGGCTTTACCATTTCATTTCTCTTGCCAAAATTACATATTCAGGAGTCAGTCTTTCTTTTTCCCTATTTTAAGACGTTTATGTGACAAGATAACAGTAAAAACAGTGTGTCCTAGTACAAATCTCCTAACTGAAGAGACTAAATGCTGCATCAATCAAAAAGAGGGTTTAACTGTCACAGAGGTCCTCTGTGGACTTTTTGTTCTGCTTGGATTTTATTTCTGTCCATAACCCTCTCATCTACCACATTCCTACAGGCAAAGACTCTTACAAATTTACCATCAAATGAAACAACCATGAAGCTATTTTCCAAGGGTATTAGTCAACTGAAATAAAAAATTGAACTTCTGATCTGCTTAAGCCAACACTCTTCCTCTGGAGTTGTGATTCTAAATTTTATATACATACCACCGCTGCCACAAGCTGTCAACTTTGGCTCTAGTCACAAGCACACAAATAGAGCTAGTCTTATTTATAATGGGTTGCTTCTCTTAAAAACCAGTCACGCCCTGGTCTTACTTTGATAGTAATTAAAGATTACAAAAAATGTGTTTGATATCTGCTACTATTTGTCCAGACAGTTGAAAAAGATTAATGACAAAATAAACAAAATACTAGAGAAATAATTTTGGAGCTCTTCATTATAGGTAACCTTCCATGAGAGTACTTATGGTTACCTACGCAGACGAGAAGGTAATAATCACTCATGGGTTTTTGCATACTTTGAGGGTAAATAAGGATGTCTTAATTTTCTGGTGGCATTAAGCTGTTTTTTTCACAATACCTCGCTTTGTTAGAAGACTAAGCACAAAGTTATTAATTAGTTTTAATATACTTGTTTTTAAATGAGGCGCTCTTTTTCTATTTCTCTTTCTTTTTCCTTTTCCTTTTTCGTAAAAAGTAAGGATGAGAAGCTAGAAAAAAAGACCAAACAACCAAACCAACTATCCCATGAGAAACTCAAAGTCATTGAGGAGAAACAAGTCAACAAGTCAAGTCCTATTTTTCTACAATGTTTTCCATTTCGTGGGATATATATAGACTACAAATGTGTTACATCTTTGAAGAAGCTGGAATAAGAAGAGGGTACACAGCCCCAAATCCAAAGCAAATGACAAAACTGCCTTGCACCCTGCTCAGGCAGGCTGCAGGACCCAGAAGCACAGGCTGCTTGTGTACTGTGTGATGGAGTGCAGCTGAGGGAGTGGGCAGATGATTGACACCACTGCGAGGGGTGAAGGAGGACACACACTGAACAAGTGGTGCTACCTTCTTGTGCACGTTTGTGCTGCCCAGCGCATGCCCAGAGCAGCAGGGGCCCCACCGTGCTCCAGAGCACGTCCAGAACCCATGGCTGAGCCTGGGCTTGCACCCAGATGTGTTGGATGTGGGACAACTCTGGGCTCAGGCATATGACTTAGGTTAAAAGGCAATTTTTATATATATATGTATATATATATACACCCCCACATAACCCCACTTCTTTAGATACTTTTATCATGATTATCATAAGGGTATGTAAACATTAAAACCCCAAGCATCCAAAACAGTTTCACACAGGTACAGGCATTCCTGTAACAAAAACACATTCACATAAAAAGTGATACCTATCTCTGAAACTACCAAATAGCTTGTCCAAGATTTTTAGAGAAAAAAAGCCTATTTCAAAACAACAGGTATTTAAATTCTTCCAAGCTTGACAATGTCTGGCTTGCTCTGTAATTATAATTTACCAGACATAAGGCCAGAGGGTAATTTTTCCCTGATGTTTCCCTGATACAAACGAGCAGTAAAGTCAGAAAATATACCAATTTTCTTTTTATTAAAAAAATGAATATCATAGTTACCTGCTAGGAACCATCTCTTTGATGTAATATACGGATGTAAATAAAATACCATATCTACAATGGAAACAAAAGAAACAAAGAAAACCTAGTACCACCAGAAAACTATTTGTAATTTATTTTAAATCTCTTTGTACTTTAAATTAATAGACTATTAAAAAAAAAACACTAACCAAAAAAAAAAAACCAACCCAAACCCAAAACATATTCAAAATCAAAGACAACTTTGGTTAAAAGCTTTGCTGGCTCCAAAGTGAAGTAAAGGCAGCTGACAGGAAAAAAATGAGCAATGGAAATCTGTTCATGCAAATGCAAAAAGAGAATGGAATGTATGATATATTGAAGATAAAACCCCCTTTCCTTCTAGCTAAATAACTAACGTACTTTAAACATAATGGGAGGAAGAGAAATTCTAAAATGATAGACCTATTTGTGGGTGGAGAAGGTGACATTTTAACATACAGAAAAGGCAGAAGAATTGAAACACCTTTCCTTACATACTTCAGAAATAGCAAGTTCAAATATGCATATTGAATGAAGAGAGATGATCTTTTTAACCGATCAGTAATTAAGGAGAAACAAAACCTGGTAGCATGAACAGTAAGGACGAATAAGGATGTTAAACACATTGAAGACTCATAAAAGAGATAGCTGAGAATTTAGTTTCCACCTCAAGCTCGTTCATAATTTGTTAAATAATATATATGAGTAGCAAATTGGTTTCACTGATTTTTGATACAGATTTCTTTCATCTTTTAACAATATAAAAAATGTTTGAAATTGATCTTATTGCTACCAGTAGTCAGTACAAAGGATTTATAATATCATAAACATTTTTCTCCAAATTAAATTACTATATACAGGTAGTGAAGATTCATCTCATCAAATCATCTAAGAAATGTGGAACCTAGGCATCCATTTCAGCTAACTGTCCAGATCTTTCACAGGTCAGTAAAGAGAAATAGCTACCTAGAGAGAAGTAATTCTTCACACCATCAAACAGGTGTCTAACCTCCCATTGATAGCTATTTAGGTTTTGACTGAGTATCTTTGAAAGTCAGAACATGTTGATTTACGTGGATTAAAATATCTACTTAGGCATCTTTGAAAGTAAGGGGTTTCTTTATATAAGGATGTTTATTACTAGAATTTCTACTATTTAGAGCTATCATGAAGAACAGACAAATAAACACAGAATTATTCACAATGAATTATTCAGCTTCTCTTTTAATAATAACAATGCTTAAGTGAAAGCAACATATAGCAAAAAATACTCTCTAAAAGTGAAAAGTTTAAAAGCCATTCTAAATTTTCTTACACTAGCTAATCTGAAAACAAATTAGAGCTATGAAGTGCAGAGCGATTGACCTTCTTAGATATTATATACATCACTTATAAAGCTAATTGCACTTTAATTGGGTTTCACTAAATGGACAGTTTTGCGATGAGATATTAGGTTTTAAACATTTTTGTTTTTAATGAGTGTTAATTTTACTGGTGATTTGCTTCAGCATAGAAGTATCATGACTGAATTAATTCTGCCTGAAGCTATTATACATTTTAAGGCCATAAATGTTGACAAGTATTATAGATGATAAGAAAAAAAACGGGGAAGTTCAGCTCAAAAAGAGAAAAATAGCTGAATAAAAATCTTAAGCTGTAATGGTTCTGTAAATGTACTAGGAAAGACATTTTGAGCTGCAAATATTTTCATATTTTGAAGTAAATTTGAGGAAGATTTGACCTTTTTCTCTATGTATAGTCTCAACAGATCCCTGGATTAAACTTGAATATTGGAGATAGAAATCTTTCTTTTTTTTCTCAGGTTCACTTCCCATTACATGACAGCCTCTTATTTATATTCAGTAACACACAAATAGTCCTACTGATATCTCTTTCTTTAAAAATGAGAATAACTTTTTCTAGCCACATACAGATTTAGCATCATTCTTTTGAAAGCATCTTTCTGGCTTTTATTCACTTCCTACCTGCAATGAGTGAGTCCTTCCTACCTGCAATGTCTTCTCTTCATCAGCGGTTAGCTGGACTCCATGCACGTGCTTTATAAAAACCTCCTTTTTCCCCTTTTCCTGGGAGCCCTGACCTTCCTTCCAGGGAGGGACACCTGTTGCCCAGTCTCTGATCATGACAGCTGGAGTCAGATAAAACAAAGCGGTTGAGTCCCCTGGGACAAACCCAGAGAGGCTGGCTGGTGAGGCCTTTTCTTCTCAGAGTGAGCATCACTGAAATTCTTTCCCAAATGTTTTATGTCAAAGTTCGGCTGCAGTATCTTTCAGGACAAATCCCAAGACTCTGTTTCATTAATAATTTTTGTTTGCCTAATTGTGTATGGTCTGGCTGCATGTGGGAGTCTGTTACGCTACTAGCTGCTACTGTGTCATTTAGTTGAGGCATATTGTTGTAATATATTATCTTGTCTCATCTGCAGATGCCACACTTGAGGGCTCCTAATGCCAATAAAGGTAACTTAGAAGTTACCTTTCACCCTTATTGCAGCAATTTGACATGCTCCTCTAACAGGGGAAAGGTTAACCTTATAGAATAGTGGTTATGAAATGACATAATACTATAATCAAATAAGTCATACTTTTGAATATATATATTAATGAATATGCTTTTCTGTGCATATGTGAGTAAAACAAAAGGAATCATAAAAAATCATCTATTATTGTGACCATAATCTAAAATTAGGTTCTCCCAAATTGGTATAATCTATGAATTTCATTAGCACATTGTTTATTCTTTCTTTATTAATAGAAAATAATTTAATAAACTAATAAATTAATATTACTTCCTGATAGGATTTGTTGAGAACAAATATATTAAAGATTGTGAGGGACTATAATAGTGTATTCAGTTGTTAATATATGTACCTAAAATAGAAGTTTGCCTAGTATACTTGAGGTGTAAAACTTCAGGCCATTATCTTTTGATCATATCAAAAGAAACCCTTCACCAAAAATGTTGCTGTACACAACACTTTAAACATTGTCGTTCTATATGTAATAGTTATTTTGAACTCTACTTCATTTAATAGTATTCAAGGAACGTTATACATGATAAAAATATGAACATGTAGACATACATTATTTCCTAATGCATCTTATCCTGAATAAAACCTCTGAAACTACTATTTAAAGAGGTCACAAACTTTTTTTTTGGGGGGGAAGAAGTGGGTTTATACAGCTATTTTAATTTTTATATTTATGGATCAACTCTTAGTTTTTAATCTACATACTTTTCTACCTAAACAAGCATATAATATACTGATGTTACAGTGGGGAAGTCATTCTGATTCCGGAAATATCTATAATTAGTGGATCTGGATGGTTCAAATTAGTGATATTTGTACTGAAAAAAGTTTTGAAATGAACCTATGCCAAGTAAAACATCTGGAAAGTCAGAATAGCAACAATCATAGTCTGAATTACAAAGGGAAATTTTAACTAAAATGTAAAAGGGTTCAGTTATATTATGACTAAGGTGGGTAGCCTACATACTGACCTAAAAGACCATTGAAAAGTGCATGCTCATTTAGGCAAGTCATTCAGCTCATATAAAAATCAAAGATCAACAGCTCCAGATGTGCAGCTTATGTAGAGGCATATTTGTATGAAAAAGTGAGCCCTGGAAATGGGCTGCAATAGAGAACTCCTTATGTATGCTTCCTGTAAGCAAAAGCAAAGACTAAATGGCTGACATTCCAGCAATGCTTAACCACCTTTTAACTTTCTTAGCTGAAACTCAGTCCTAATATACTTATCTGTGTAAAGAAACTCCAGACACTTTTAATAACACTTGGACAACTTGGACAACTGGCTGAACAGTACGTACTAAGTACTTCCAAAATCAGATGGTACTGTGAAAGTTCAGAGGATTTACATATTTTTTCTGTAGATCAGTGAACTAAGCTGAGCTGTTCTCATGGAGGAGGGGGAATTCTTTTCATTATTCCAGGCGGATGATTTGACTCATTATTTTGTATTTAAAAAAACAGTCCCAAGCAGAGTATTGGCTTCCAGATAACTTCTGCTGGAACATCTGGACTATGGATCAGCAGAAAGAACTACACAAAACATTAAAACTACTGAATCACATATTTGTTGAGGTATACATGGACCAGGAAACAAGAATGTTCTTAGAAATCCTCAACAAAACACCTTTAATCTAGAGCTTTTTATTAAAATACCTTCATTTTACACACAAGGATTCCAACACAGAATAAGCCATTGACTTCAGGGGAGCTGCCAATAAACACAAGAACATGTCTGGGAAAAGCAATGTACAGAACTTGGGGCCCAAGCACCATGCAGAGGGAGAACTCAAAGGGTGATGACATTAGATTTATGGAGAGCCTTCAGTTGGAGATAAGTGTGCTGAAATTTCCTTAGATTTTTTGTGGAGAATTCTTTTCACTGCTCAGATGTTAGATGTTAACAAACCTTGCCTTTCTACTTATCACCTTCTATTTGTAATTCAAGGGCAATTATCGTTCGTTAATTTTAAAGCTCTTTTAGGAAAAGAAATAGCTTTATTTTTATTCAGCTTAATTTGTTCAGCTCAGAATTACACGCAGATACAGATACATGATGGCCTGCAGCAAATTAAGAGCCAGTAACTCAGTTAAAAATATAACATGGTGGAAACATACCAGTAACCACAAAAAGTCATGGGACTTTGACTGGAAAGATTAAGAAAACTCTTTTACTTTTAAACTTTCTGTAATACCTCAGTTGTATAAATATTTAAATTTTAAACTTATTTTATTATGGGCAGATCCTCATCTGGTATAAATCAGTGTGGCTTCTTTGAATTTGAAAGAGCTGTACTGATTTACTCCAAGTAACTCCATGTCTGTCCCTTAATGTTTTTTAAATCATTCTTTCAGAGAGCCTTTCAAATTCATAAGTTCTTTTCAAATACATGGGAAGCTGCATTCTGCCTGTCTTTAAGCTATTTTACCCATAGACAAACCTGTGCTGTTAAAACAGGCTTTTAGAAGTTGAACAAAATCCAAAAAACCCAAGCTACATACATAGTAAAAATTGGCACCAGTTTATCTATAAATTCTTAACCACAAGAACAACAGTAAAATCTTCTACAGATCTGAATTTTCAGGCTACCTTGTTTAGCTCAAGGGCAGTTGCTAATGTAGGCGATCTCACACCTCAGATGTTAAGGATATAAAGACATCACATTTATGCTTTATATTTATTTGTTATGACATTGCCCTGAAGAAAACTAACATTACTGTTAAAAGAGTAATACACATTATGCAGTGAATGATAGTTTGATCTGTCATGACAGAAGGTACAAAACATGTGAAAAGTCTGTTATCTTCAAATTTGGCTCCTTGATCCTTTAGTTAAAAATGTGTTCCATTTGTGGCAAGTGTAATTAAAACCATACTGATTAATGCAAGACATAACCAAACATCCTAAATCCTGTGAATAATTTACATAGCATTCTGTAGTCTATTGCTTTATTCATTCTATTTACTACACATGGAAACTTCAGCCTCATCTTCAGATGTACAACTCAGATGCACCATGAAAGGTTCTGGTAAGTAAAAGCCTTTTCAAAGGGAAGAGAGAGAAGAAATTAATGTAATCGTAACCATTCTTCATAGAGTAATCTAACTTCAGGGCAGGATCCAGGACAAAGCTCTGCAGTGATATCAAAGTTCTGGTTGCATAGTGGGATGAGCTAGATTGCAATCTTCAACACATATGACATAAAGAGGGCCAATCAGCTCTGGATGAAACTTTATTTTGCAATAACCAGTGCATGAAGTCATAGATCTTCATGTGCTTTGTGGAGTGCAATATGCACAGATTTTTCTCTAAACTCACTATTCCAAAGCAAACAACTATGCTAAACAAACCATCAGAACCACAGTGGTTAAGGTTATGTCAACACCTCTCTGCAGTTTTTCTAGGAACTATAGTTCAATTAGGAAAAATTTACCCCAGCCTGAAGCCTAGTTCAAAGATAAATCAAAGCTTACCTAATTTGGAAGAAAAACTGTCTGACAATTTATCATGCACAAGAATGAAGGGAGAACATGAAATTAATGATGTTTCAGGATCCATTTTGCATATACTGGATAACGAAGATATTTTTAGAAAAAATCCCACGCAATTTTAACGCAGAAACCAGGACAAACCTTTCCTCTAGCTCTTTGAGGTATCTCTACTCACTGCCTTGTGGATGGACACTGCCTATGAAGTACCATTCCAAAAGCTGTGTGAGTGCACCGGTGTGGGTTTAAAAAACAGCCAACATACTCTGCTTTGATCACAGAGGGAAAAATTATATCCCATCCCACAGTAACCCTTTTAAAGATGCCTTTTGTGCAAACAAACATGAAGAAGATTTCTGTCAGTCCTTGGGCTGGTAGCTCTACTTATATGATCATTTTGAGTGGAAGAGGCAGATAGGGATGACTGAAGAGTAGAACTCTGTGTCCCTTATGTTTTGGGATGTGATGAGGGACAGATCTGTTTCACTTTAGAAGGGGTGAAAACACTGGTTCTGTGAAAAGCAACACAGAGTCAGAAAAAATAAGGTGTTTAGATAAAGGGAAAGGGAATGAGAGGAAGCCAGGCACAGCAATGCGCCTCCTTTCCCCCTGTTACCTCTGTAATGCACAATATCTTCACTGTGCAGCCCCCTTCTCTTTTTGGAAGAATGGGTCTGACTCCCTCTGCATTCTTGTCATGCTGTAAGTGTAGGGGGGGCTGGGGATATTTTTTTTAAGTGTGGAATTTGTGCAGGGCTGACAGCAAGATTAATAGAGGGGACCACAAGGATTCCTGCTGAGCACTCTATTAAGCCAATAAGCACTGAACTAAGAAAAATTTGCACAATCGACTGTAATGGCTTTTGAACAGCTGTTCTGGCCTACCATGTCCAAACCCCACTTTTGAAATGATGTCTAAAGTTGGTTCCTTTTTACAAGCAAATTCTTCCAGTTTTCACTATAAAACAAATAAATATAACACATTAATTCAACAGTTGGGGTTTTATTTTCTTTTTTATGTGCAGAAGTGACTTTCTATCTTTATATTTACTCTGCTCATGTTTCTATGAATTCTAGTCTCCCTTTTTCTACTGTACCTCATGCCTCTTCCCATATTCATGCCCAGTTAGTCTCATTTTCATTTGTAGCCCAAGTTTTACATCTTTGCCAGAATACTTATTTTCCTTCAGCCTTATTGTTCTTTTTTTAGCGTTCTTTCCTGATTTACAGCAGATCCCTTTAATCCCTCCCAACTTTGCCCTTACTCTCTTTCTCCCTTCAGCTTAACCTCCTGTTCATGAGTCCGTAAGCTCTAATTTATCTTCCATTCTAGTGCTTGCTTAAGTAAAATTTAAGAAATTTTTTTCTCCTCCACTCCGGTATTACAGAGCATGTGAGTTTTGGGGCCCTTAAAAAGGCAGCTGGTCCCATTTTGTGAGGAAATCATGCACAGGTGCTAGGAATCATCCAAAGCTGGTGGGTTTCCAGCCCCCAAAAGTCTTAGAAATTTACATATATGTTTGTGGCTGGGGAAGGTTTTAGGGTTTTTCCCTTCCCCTGGGAAGGTGGGGATTGAAGCAGGTTAGTACTGATAAAGAGAAGGACTGGGGATGGTAGAAGGATGGTAAAAGGGCTCCCTTCCCATGATAGGGTAGCATTATCTGAAGTAGTTACCAATTGGTCTTTCATATTTAACAGACTGTCTTGTCTGAAGTATGGCATTCAAGATGTCCCCCCTATAGCTGTATCAGGGAATTTTGTCTGTGACTGGCCTTGTTAACAATAGGCAGGAAGACAAGCAAAATGAAAATACTCTGTAAGAATCAAAGGAACGGTATAACACTAGAAGATTTACTTCTAAAAGCACATTAGAATATAAT
Organism: Calonectris borealis; assembly: GCF_964195595.1. NCBI lineage: Eukaryota > Metazoa > Chordata > Aves > Procellariiformes > Procellariidae > Calonectris > Calonectris borealis. The sequence continues at coordinate 18,640,824 of NC_134315.1, forward strand.
CTTGAAAGGTGGATGACTATGATATGTATGACTACGTATCTTGAAAAGTCAATGACTGTGGCTAGGCTAACCATGCTGTATGAACAGATCGCCAAAGTTAGAGGTGTTAAATAGACGATGTAGCTTCCAGATCCGAAGTTAGAGGTTAAGCCTTTCTTTTGGTAAGGGAAATCCTGGACAGGATGATATAAGACTTTTAAATATACCTTTTGGTTTCCTGGATGTATTAGAATTTGATCTTTTACCTGATTTATGACATGTGAGATCTAACCATCTGTGGGAATGCAGATCTGAGGAGTGGATGCTGACTTGGCTTCTGACCTGAAATCTGTTGCCCAGAATGTCAGGTGATGACCTAAACCCACAATCCTCTTCATTCTAACATATAACTTATTTGAAAGGTTAAGACAGAGTTTGCAGTCTTCTGGAAGCCACAATGAGTAGGCATTTTTAGCTCTGTAGTATTGACCCATCTGACATATTCAGGTTATGAAGAAACAGTGTGTTAGTGGAGGAACTCAAAAGCTCAGCAGTCCTCATCTTGTCTGAAACAGAAACCCTGGCCTCAATTAAAGGATTATCTGGTAAGATCCTTTCCTGACAGATTAGTAAAACTGTTCAGTGGTATGTGCTGGGAATGTTTTAAAAATTTACAATTATGGAAACTTGGGTATGGGACAGTATATTACTTTATCTCTCATTTGCGATTAAGGAGATATCACAGATATTTATTGGCTTCTAGACACTTGATTTACTTTATGGAAAGCTAAAATTCTTTCAACAGACCCATCACAAAGAACAAACTACGTTCTAAAGAGGATCTAGTATGTCCTAGCTTTGAGGGCAGACCTAGCTTTGAAGTTAGACCTGGTCAGCTTCTTTGTCAAAGCAGATTTTAACCAGCACAGCATTCCTAGGATGGGAACAAATGCCCATGCATCTATGAATGAGAAATTACTTCCATTCACACAGGGAAATAAATAGCCAAGTGCCTAAGGTTATGAGACAGGTTTGGAAGTCAGACTAGAAGGTTACCCTGATGAACCAGATCTCTGAGCCATTTTCCTATTGTGCTGATTTGTTTAAAACCAGGGAAGGCTCAAGGGATGTGCTTCAGCCACGTAGTACCAGTGCTGTTGCCTTCAGATCTTCAGGGATCTAACACTCTGGAGGACTCTTAAGTAATTCTGGGTATTACCTTGCTCTGAATTTTGGGAAGACATTAGATAAGCAAAGTTTTTGATAAGTTTGTTTCAACACCTCTTGACAGAAGCCTGTAAGTACTTATTGTATAAAACCATTGTGGTTATGCAATTCAGTAAAATAGTCTGAAGCATGGGAAATAAAGGATATAAAGGATGGCATGATATGGACAAATGATATTAGTGATGCTTTGAACAAAAGTACTCAGAATATCAGACTCTGCTGATGTGTGAAAACTAAATGCAGTATTAAGATTTCCTGTGTCCCATCATTGGCTGAGGTGGTACTAAATATCCTCTTTTTAAATAAGCAAAGTCCTGAGAGCTGACTTCTCTTCTTCCTTTTATGAACTGCATCCGTTTTGATATTTTCTATTTTGTTATTTTCTATATGCTCTACACTGACCATAGGACCATTTCAAGACTAATTCATGGGACTAAATTGTGCTCTAGGCATGCATGTGCTGATCATTAACAACTTAAAAATTGAATACTCAAAGAAGATAGGAAAAATTCAAGAGTTCCTCACAGCAGTGAGTCTCACAGGTGAAAGAGGTAAGTGCTGCATTGGATATTTTAATATAACATTGGATATTTTAATATAACATGTGGGTTTTATTGTAGAGGAAAGAAAAATTAAATGTGTAGATCACAAGTGCCCTGTTTCTTCCATTCTTCCATTTGTCTGTATTTCCTAAGGAAGATTCAGTGCGAGAACAAGAAAAAGCTACCTAGTTGCAAGTAGGAAGTAGAAGGTTTTATATATTATTTTCTTGGGTGTATTTTTAATGTTATATCCCATAAACACAACAGAGGCACACCATCAGATTAACATCTGTCTGGACCCTTTGCAGACTGGAAGAGCTCTTGGCATTGGCTTTAGCACAGTCCAGCCAAAGAAAAAGAAAGAAAGAAAGAGGAAGGGCGGGAAGGAAGGAAGGAGGGAAGGAAAAGAGGAAGGAAAAAAGGAAAAAGACTAGATATATATTGCTCAAAGGGCAGTTCCTTGAAAAGAGAAGACTTAATATCTCACCTAAAGAGACTGAAGGGCAATGCTGCCTGATTCAAAGCAGAAAAGTGTAGTGTTTTCCTTTCTATAGAGTGATTAACAAAGCAATTTCGCATTAGAGTAACAGAAGGTAAAACCAATTAACATATAAATTGCAGAAACAAAATTTAGAAAAGAAACTATTTGCTCACATTGTCTTTTACCCAAACCCCGACATCCTGTTTCCTCTGTACTGATGAAATTGAAACATGAATTGCGTGACTCCTTTTCTTGTAAAACAACTTTCTTGTAAAATTGTCATTGAAGTTCTTCTACACTTCTACATTTCTACAATTGCCATTGCTAAGGTATCCATGCTGTGATACAAACATTGAGCTTTGAAAATGTTATTGCATGCTGGCCCACTTTAAATGTGCACTTGGCCTTTTAAAACTAAAATATCAATGTGGATTTTTGATTGCGTTACAAAATGTAACACAAATTCAGATGCAGGATAGTAAAATGTGAAGTGAAGTAAGATTGCCGGAAGGTTAGTGAATTCTGTGATGTCTCAGATTTCGTATACTTCCTCCATAAAAGTTATCCATTCCTTTCTTTTTCCTATGGCTGAGTGTGCAATTGAAATTTCAGCTCTAAATAGAAAAACTTGAAAGAAATTAATCTACACAGACAACAGACTATACAGTAGCACTAATAAATATTTTTGGTAGCACATACCAAAAATTTAGCCCTTGAGTGTGGAGGGGCATTTCTCAAACTCTTCCTGGGATTTCTGCAGGTGAATATAAAAAAGAAAGCAGTATTTCAAGGCCAGTATTTCCTTTTCAAAGCCACACACATACACTCATCTCAGCCATGAGTTATTTCCCAGTGTCAGACGTGATGAATTAATTCATGTGAGAAAATTAAACCGAAAGCTGTCAACAATGGTGACGCTCCCCCGTGTCTCTTTCCCCTAGATAAACAGGAGGAACCAGGCAACGAGCTTCAAATTTGCAAGAGTTCATTTCGGGGACTGAATTGATTTTCTCTAATTCCACCACGCTCCATATTTTCAATCAAAAAGCCAAGTGTTTAACAAAGGCTCTCCTCCTGAATAGAGGTATCCTGGAAATTGCCCGTTTCCTGTGGAGGCGGGGAGATTCCCAGCCACTTGAATTGTATGAGGCAGAGCCCTCGAACAGGTCTGTGTGTGGCTGCCAGTGGTGGTGTGGCAGTGTTTTTCTTAGCAGCTGGGGAACTTCAGAAGTTATAATGGAAAGATTTTCAATGACTTCCCAGTTATATCTGAATATGATTGGAGTACTGCTTTGATGTTGCCAACATCATATATGAAAGTATCTAAGTTTTCCAGATGTTTCCTCAATAAAGTAAAGTATTTCGGCTCCCAGTGACCAAATCTTCCCTATATATTCAAAGCTCCTTTTCAACCACAAAGGGAAATCCTAGATGAATTAAACCAATAAAATTACACTTAGACAACTCTGTTATCTGTGTCCAAGCTGGGCTGGAGTTCACAGCACTGAATAGTCTAAGTCTGTTAAGCTCAAACCTTTTCCGGGGTGGGATCTAAACTCAAATACATCCCTTTTGTACCTGTTGGAAATTCAGATATGTTCATCCCTTGATGACTTCTCACATCAGTCTTCAACCTAGGGGAAGATAGACTGTTTTGCATCACGTACAATTTCAGGCCCTCAGTTAACGCCACAGCATAGATATTTCCAAAGGATTTGTTATCCTATTAAGTTAAATTTTAAGCTTAAAATAATGAGGTATTAATTAAAATTCTAAAAGTAATCAGGGTGTTTATCCAGGAAGTACAATGATGCTGGATTAGCTCTTCAGACATAACGACAGGTTTCTTTTGCAAAGAATATTTCAAAAAGCAATTGAAAATAAAAAATTGATTTGCCATGTGCTGCTTCTGTGTCTTGGGAATTCTGAATTTGAGATCTGATGTCATAAAGTATCAGCTATTAAAAAGTTTTTCAGCAATAGTATTCACAGGTTTCATCCCCAGTACAAAATTTCTAACCTTGCTTTGGAAGAGGGCCCCTCTTAGTACCTGACTGATAGATTGAAACTCCATCAACCAGAGAATGACTTTAACACGATATTGAACTAAACTTGCATTACTACCAACCACAGATGGAGCTTCATCTGTTATAACAGCTACAATATTTAAGAAGCCTCAGCCATTACACTGCAAATATTTAAGCAGCTCTTTATACATTTTATGGTTGTCTTATGGTAACCACCAACCATAACTAAGACTTTACATCTGTATTCTCATCTGAATAGCAAAAGGAGATAGTTTTCAAAATGATCATGTATAGGTTTATCCATGTTTCTGCTTTACAGAAACTTTCTAAACACTTCTGCTGAGAAAATCTGAGTAAATTATTACTATAAAAATAATAAATATTATTGCTTTAATGTTTTAAATGAAATAATTTCCCAGCTTATGTGATATTGTACTTTTAGAATAATTTAAAATATGAGCAAATTGTTTAAAGACTTAGGGGTGACCTGTGGTGTTGCTGAGCGTGATTACAAAACTCTCATTGACGTCTCTACTGGTCAGGATTTCTCTTATCTGTATTTTAGTCTTCTGGACTCTCATCCAACACTATTTGGCCTATAATGCCCTTTGGGGATGGTCCTGAAGTTCCTTCCAGGCATATTCAACAAGACTTACTGACAAAACCACCTCCTTTGGAAATATAGTAGGGAATTTATATTTGTGTATGCAATTGCATCAGTTACATCTGCAAATACAGTTGAGAATTCAACACTCATTTTTGCTTGCAGATTTTCACTCTGAACTTTTTCAACCTTAGAAGCGGTAATCATGAAGCCAGATAGTCTGTTGCTGGGATAACTTAGAATGTATCATAAATACCAATAAATCATGGCATACTCCAGATTGATACAATAGGCAGATTAAATACCATCCACATTTGGACTTTTCCTCTTTTTGATGAATAAAGTCACAGTGTTAGGAAATGGGGTTTTGGGTACTTCTTTTCAGAGGGGAATAATCTGATTTAAGCTAAAAAAAAAAAGATTGAAAACTCAGGGGAGAATGTATAACAGTTTTGTCCTTGGCCAGGAGAGGTCACCCGTGTGTGTGGCATTAAACGAATCTGAACCTTTTACCCCTTTCACTAGTTCATCGGAAATTACTGGCTTTGGTTTAAATGAAAAATATCATATCCAACCTTTACCTGAATTTGGGGGAGTTTTGGAATCCAGGCTGGACCCAGGTTCCATGCCTCAATCATTTGTTTACCAGGCAAAGTGGTTCTACTGGTGGTACCAGCACTTGCTTCTCCCTGTGACAAAATTCACATCATATCTCTAGCTCACACAGGTTTAAATGAGGAAAAATGTCTCTGAGATCAACATAGTTGTGTTAATTGTTAGTTGGTCAAAGGTGAAAAGCAAGCTTATATCTTTCAGGATATAGATTTCTTTTATTATTTTATATTAAAAATATTTTTAAAGGATTGTTTTCAACCTTACGAAACTTTTCTTTAAAACAAAAATTATCCTTATAAACTTTGTTTCTTCTCCTGCTGTTGAGAATTGGAAATGCAAGAGATGTCTTCTTATGACTACGGTACATTCCTCTACTCCCTAATTGGGTGCAGGGGTTTCTAATGCAAATTCGGTTCATCCTTCTCTCTGGGCACAAAACTATGACTGCTCATCTGGGATTTTTTTTTCTTTCTTTCCCTTCTTTAAAAGAAAAGCAGTGTCCTTTCACACATGTAACCAAGATCTGGAAGTCTGCCAGCATGTGTCTGACTCATCATTTTCAAAAGATACTCTGAATGCTGGGAATCAAATTCTAGCTGTGAGACCGAAGGTAGACACTTGAGTGCCAAATTCCATTGCCACTTTACCATTCGAGCCCACTTTAATGAAAGAATGCAAAGCAGAAAGCAAAACAGCTCTTTCTGTTGCTACCCTACTACCAATCATCACAGAGCCAACATGGCTCTTTATACTAAGAATATGAATAATGTACAAAAGAATTTTAGAAAAATATCTTTAGGCTAGAAAACTGAGACTAATCATAGTATTGTTTTTCATGAAAATAAGACTTTCTTTGAAGTATTTATGCTACTTCCTTACTATTCCCTTGGCTATATTTTGTTTTCATAATGTTTATTCAGTTAACTTAGTTATTTTTATACTTATCTGGTCTTAATACCTTTTGTTTTTTTCCCCTTTCTTTTGATTCATGTTTTTTTTTTCAGTTTTATCAGGCTGATTTATCTCTGTCAAGAATTGCTTCATAGTGCAAGGCATTGGACATAAATCCATTACTTATGGTATGTCTATAGCTGCAGAAAAATGTTTCACATGGAGCTGATTTTTTTTTTTCTTTTCAGTTTTTAAACACTATTTTCCATTCATGGAGCATGAGGACTAATCTTTAAACACAGCAAAATATAACCTAGGTGTTCAATTTTAAAATCTATACAGTCCTAACTAAATATGTATTTCCATAGAGTTCAGGAGACAGTGCTACTGGGGGTGTTCAGATAACATAAGTACCAGTCATAACCTTCAATCTATATGTAAATTAAAGCTATGCCTTCAGGGACCTGCCTATTGTTTCTTACAAAGACTATTGTGAAAAGTTGAGACTTTGGTTCACATTATTATAGTACATTTTCAACGCTGGAAAGAAAATATTAACATATTATCAGTGCAGACAATCAACATCTACTGCAATCATACCCATAAGAGGCTAATATTCTCACTGGATCTATTTAGAAATAAATTACCTGTATTTCTGCTACTTGATCATGACATAGGGACCGGAAAAATCTAAGCAAAATCATTAGTCTTTAGATTGCTGGGTCTTGCAGTTTACATATCTTGAGGTAAAGGGCTTTTTTCTCTATTTAGTTGAGTCATTTCTTAGGTTTGTACTAGCAGAGATGGCTCCCAAGTGGGACTGAGATTTTATGCTTCCAATCACCATTCTGACACATAAACACATATAATCTTAAACCACTGAAGTTAAGGACAAAATTCCTGTTGATCTCAGAGGGTTCAAGATTTCACGCCAGGCATCTTAGGAGACAGCACTTGCACCTCATAACATTACCATGTTTCTTTTGACAGTAAGTAAAACAAAACTGTATATTTTAAAACTTCTTGTTTTTAAGCTGGTGTATTGCCATGACCCACATTACTCATTATAAGTCTTTCTGTATAGGTTGAAAACTACTCATTTTTTGCAATAAGGGAAAATTGCAGGCATCTGTATACTCTGTAAAGTGTACATTTATATATGTATACATGATGTAAGATTCATCATGTTCATTCATCTATATTCTATCGAAATAATTGTTGTTTGAACAAAAAACCTATTTTTTCCCTTCATTTGACAATAGGCGCAGATTAAAAACTGGCTGAAATGTCAGGCTGAACCTTGTGGTTAGTCAGAGTGAACTGTCTCAAACCTCTTCGTAAAATCACAGCAACTCCTTCCCTTCATGTGTTTGAATTTGAATAATATTTGGCTAAAGATTCAGATTTACTTTGATTAAATGTATTTAATAATGTATAACACAGCTCAGCTGTTGACCCAAAGGTGTGTATGGTAAGGACAAAAAATACTTTCACATTTATTCTTTAAGTTACTCAAAGGAGGAACTAGAACTGGTTTAATTGTTACATATTGTCTGCCTAATTTCTGCAAACCTAAAAATTAGCATGCATTCCCAAATTAAAAAGTAAGCAAACTACCTATTTACCTTCTTGTGTTTAGTTTATGCACATTTATCTCTTATCATGCGGAAAACTGTTACTTTGTCAACCAAAAAAGCCACTAACCTGACTCTTCAAGAAAGCATCTCACAATGATCTATGGAGTTATGAATCACATGTATCATATGGATCGAAGATGGTGTATTCCTTGTGAACACTGGAAAGCATAAAAAAAAAAAAACAAGTACTCTTTGCAATATTGCAATTTTTGCAATATTCATCACATCCTTTTTAAAGGATGTGATGAAAGGCGAGCTCAAATTCTACTCACTTTAAATAGACAAAATAATATTTTGCTTACTGGAAACATTAGGCTTTTTTCAAGTAATACTTGGTAAAAGTATTGTCTTGGTATTGTCAGTACATATCCGAAAGAACTAAACATAACAACATCTAGAGAATCTCAAAAGAAGACTTTCCCTTCTTTCCTTTCTTGTTGTGCTTTTGATGGGCAAATTCCTTGTAATGTTATATCAGGTTTTGGTGTGAACTATGTTGATTTAAAACTGGAATAACCCTGTGGAAAATCAGGTAGTCTTGTACTCATTTTTTTCTCTTCGTTTAGACTGTTGTATGCTTTATGTGGATTATAGCTGCTTTTCAAAGATAACAACGATATTATTTGGTCTGTATGCGGTGTACTAAATTTAATGTTCCACTTTCATGTAATTCAAAGTTTTTCCTGAGCCTCTGGTATGTAGCAAATTTGATGATCACCAAGTACCTTCTTCCCCCCATTTTTGTAACAAATATTACACACTGAATACTGTTTGACAAAACAAGTATCTACCTTAAGTAAAATTGATCATCTTATTGATCAAGTTTGGCATTAACCATCTTGCTAACTGAGAAAGGCATTATGCAGCCAATGTGTGAATGTGAATTCAAGGTCACAGCAGTTCAGTCTAAACAGCACTATTTGACAGAGAACCCTGGGCAAGATTTACAATATATCTCCCTGCATTCTAAATGGCACATTTATTATGTTGTTCCAGGTGCTCTAAGGAATAATGTTGTTGAGCATTAGCTGTTGAGATTCTGCTGAACATCAGTGTTTCCGTAGACAATGCTGCTTGAGGCAGAGCTCTAACAAGACATTGACTTCCATATTGCCTCCAAATGCCCCTCATTTCTTCCTTCCTTCCTTGCATAATCACTCTCACCTCTAGAATATTCTTTTTCAGAGGATCTTCAGACTTCTTCCTGAATGAAAGAAGCAGAAAACACAACAGTTACAGCCACATGACTGAGTTTTGTTTGTTCCCATTCAGCACAAATGAACCCAACAATTTCTCGGTACGCAGAAATCTCTCTACACCTCTATGCCATGTGGTAGCTTTTGGGAAATATCATCCATAGAGTAGTAAAATGCAGAGATAAGAGCTTGAAAGTCCAATTCAGCTGACAGAATTTCTTTTTAAGTAAAGACTACTGTAAACCATCATTAAAAAAAACATATCCTCAACAAGTGGAAAAATACTTGGTAAAAACCCTTGCCACTCTGCCCATCCACCCCATCCTTCCTATCACAACACTTCTCCAGAAGTGGTAAATGTGTCAAGTATGTGATATGCTGGGAAGATATCTACAGAGACCTTGTGCATACAGCATTACGGGTTCATCAGCCCTTACATATTAGGATTAGTCGCAAATACTAATGTTACCTCTCCACTCCCTTCTGCCTCTTCAGTGACAAGAGCCAGCCAAACTCCGCTTTGCAGGTAACAGTTCTCAAACAGAGGTTGAGCTCCTGTAGGGATCCTACAGCAGCCTGCAGACTCTATTCTTGGGTATTCAAGAAGTGAAGTACCAGTATCAGTTTTGCCTCTGCTGTAAGTAGTTAACAACAACAACAACCGCCTCCCATCCTGCCCCATCAAAAAAGATCAGTACACTCTAGAAAAATGCATGCTCCTCTTTAAAAATAAATCAGCAAAGAAAATAATTAACCATGGTCATGAAAAACATCTCCACAATTAAATTTTTTTTTTTCTTTTGAATAAAACTTGTCATTTCTTTCCATAGGTAGAGATTTTTTAGACCTTTTTTTTAGACTTTTCTACCATCAGTACCCATTTGACTAGAAGGTAGATAGGCATCTGTGTAACTACATCTGTGTAAGTTGTAAGAAACACTTATTTTCAAGAGGGTCATGAATAACTGTCTTGTTCATAGTTATTGTCTGTTCCAGTCTGTATTCAGTTCCAGCTGCAACTTCATGGTAAGGGAATGCATACTTTGAAGGGAGGCCATTTTTCAATAGAGGTCAAAGGAAGACGGGGAAAAGATGGATGGATGCTAATATTTTCAATATTCATGTCTGAGCCATCTGTCTTGTGAAAAATCAGTTACCTTGTATTACAGCTATATCTTTGACTTGACTACAGAGCTAGTCTTTGGTCTTGTGTTAGGCATATTGTTTTAAAACCAGTGCATACAGCACAAATATACTTAAAGACTGTGGAGTAAGTGGGCATATTAAGGGAAGCAAATTTTCCAGCCAAGAAAATTTTTGACACATCAGAAATATCAGGAATTTTTTTTTTTTGTACATTCTCTAACCTCAATATTTTCACAAAAATAATGACTGCCTGTATTTTCACTACTCCTGCAAATATATATAAAAATGTAAAAAGAAAATCTTATCTGGAGACATCATACCAAAGCACAAGCACTAAAAAGTTATATTACTAATGTCTCTAAGTATATAAAAAAGATTAAAATAGAAAAGATAAAATAAGAAAAAAAAAACAAGGAAAAGTAAAGAAAGACAAGAAAAAGCAGACAAAAATCCTGCTAGTGAGACAGACTTTTTCTGGAGAATGACTGAGTCTCTGGTAACGTGTTAGTTAGTAGGTACAGGAATATGTAAAAACATTTAGGGATTCATTTTTGCAACCACTTTTCTAAGTCTGCTACAGTGAAGAACACTTTTCATATATTTAAATTCTAATCAGGCTTCTAGCACATTTTCCATTAAGTCTTTCTCCTTGTTTTATGAGCAGGATTTGAAGAACTATAGAATTCAAACAGGAAAGGTTAACATTAATTTACTGATCTTTGCTGACAATTCGATTATCCTCCTACCACCAGAGTAAGCTTTTCAGTATGTTGATGAGTAATTTGATGCCAAGTTTGGTGTGGCCAAAATGACAACAAACACATTAATGAACAAGGTTGTAGTTATTTCAAAACTGTTGACCCGACTAATATGTAAGCAAATAGGGAAGGTACAATATGTTAAAGAGTGTCTTATTTTGAAACCAATCTTCTGTAGCTAAGAAAATCTAAAATAATATCGGTATACAGAATACCTGAAGTTATACAACTGGAGTTTCTCAGTAGTATTGAGAGCAATTAGACATGGAGCTACCGGTGAAATTAGATAATTGAATGTGAGTTGGGCACATGTGGATTAGGTTCCTTTCATGATTGCAACTTAGCTCTCCTAAAATAGACACACAAAACCAAACCAGAACAGAACCAGATTTGAATTAAACTCCAGCCCTTCCTAACAGGAAGTACTATTGCTTCACACTTTATGCAGGCAATCTCTTTGATAAGAAAAAGAAATAAGAATGGAAATATGTAGGAAAGTATGCAGAATACTCCAAAGAGGAAAATCTGTGCCAGTTCTTTACCAATTGTTTACAGGGACATGCTTTCTGCCTTCCTCCTGAGCACAGGAAGCAGGGAGGGATGTGGGTCAGCCTGGGAGCTACACAGGGACGGATCTGCCAGCAGGCATAGAGATGGAATAAACGCTTCTGTGCCTTCCTCTTACAACACTTTGAATATAGTCAAATATGGAAAAGCAGAAGGGAAATGTGCTTGGCCTTGTTAAAACTTAGCTGCCGTACAAGAATTCAGGAGTGAGTTCAGCTGGAGAATGTAGCTTGGCTTCTCTAAGCTGAAATAAACTCGTCTATAGAATTACAGAATTGTTTTGGTTATAGTCGCCTACATACCCCACGTGATCTAGGTGAAACAGAGTAGCTGGCACATCCACTCCAAGATTTAGAAAATTATACTGAAGGATCAAGGCAGCTTTAACATTTTTTAGCTGGTGAGGGTCTCAGGAGAAAACTTTGTAACGATCTGTAAGCATACCTTCAAGCATTTGAAAGGAAAAAAATATGTACAGAAATTTGTCCTACAGTGCCTTCATTATTGATTGTTACCTCCTTCTTACATATTTCCGTCACTGGGTTATGCTGCCACTGCAAGTTGCTATGAAGACAGAATGGCAAAGGTTTTAACAAAGTTTCTGATTTTTGGGTGGGATGAACCCCATTCCAGTGTCCGTTGTATATAACTGCCATAAAAAACTTGTTAGAAAATAAAATTCCATAGTTGTTTTATAAATCCCGCAAACTATTATCCATAAAAATTAAAATAGATTAATTTAGTCACCAGAAACTTTTAGTATAATTCTCTGATTAACCTTGGATATATATATGAGTGTTGCGATGCTTCAACAAGGACTTGCAGCTCTGTAATTGTTGAAACTATTGCGCATCAAGAACAATAAAGATATACGGGGCCAGATATTTGGTTATGACCATGACTGGATTGAAAAGTGCTCTGTAGGTAAGTTTTGAAACTCACCATTGAGCCTTTTTAACCCTGTTCTCCTCTGTAGCAGCAATTCTCCCTACACTCAGATGGAGAAACATAAGAGCTGATTTAACGTATGCCAGGCTCTGAAGGATGCAGAGCTGTATAAAAGCACAGCCCAAGATCAAAGTGCTGCTGTTTCAGCCATACACCCTGTTTTTCATCTTCACTCTATTTTCCCTGTCAGCAGTAGAGACACCAAATGTATTAAGAATTTCTATTCCACCAGGAGATCACTCTTACTCTTAGATCGCTCTTAGATACTTCTTCCTCTCCTGAATTATTTGGCCTTTAGACCAGATGGCACTGATAGTTCAGAGCAAAACCAAAGTATTGGAAAATTTAATGTGTTTTATTTCTCACTTTTATCTGACTGCGTAGCTTTTATTTTTATCCCAGTTTCTAAAGGGACGTGTTAAAACATTCCAACTTTTCACATGTATTAGTCATACTGCACAAAGAATGTGAATTGTGCATGACAAAAGATACTGTGTTAGATTATGATTGCCATACTATAAAACTTTCCCTCTGCTTGTTTTTATATGATGCATTGAAATAGATATAATCACATACAATTAGATGGAACTGAATCAAAAATAAACCCTTTGTCAGTGTGCCTGTCAGTCTTACGGTGCCTTTTGTGGGAAAAAAAATTTGGTACCTTTCTTTGACCTAAAAGCTAAAGTTCATGACCTTACGTAGATAAATTGATAATGGACTGATTTCTTCCAACATGTTGTCTTTTTATATGAAAAAAATATAGTTTTAGTGAACTTTGAGAGGAATGAGATGGCAGAAAATATCTGAAGTAGCTTCTTTTTTCAGCATTCTAAGGCTAAGATTGGGCCTCAGAATTTCCTTTTTCCTCCAAACTATGATGAGAGTATGGCTTCTTGCTCTTTTTCTTAGGGTTCTGACAGATGTTCACCAATGGATTTAACAGCTATATGATAAAACATGATATTCATTTCTTATCTATTCTACCAGAATTTACTGCCCCATAGCAGGAGAGAGAGAAGGAAACATGCTTTGTTACCTGACTCACTTGAGTTCGCAGCTCAACATATTAAGTAGTGAAAGGCAGTAGATTTATGCTAAAAAACAAGCCTATGAAGAAAGGCTGATGAGGAGTGGGCATGCGTCTGTTCTAGTATATTCAGCATGAACAGAGAGGCAAGGCACACAGCCAAAGGTAGTAGTATAGCAAGCCAATGCAACTAAATCTAGGGGAGCCTTTAGCTTCTCTGGTCGGGATGCAGTTTGCTTCTCAGGAACAGATAAACTTTCACAGAGGATATGAAGGCCAGCATGCCTCAATTATGAGTATTATGAGTAATAACTATGAGGACACCATAAAAATCAATAAGAATGTGATTCAAAATTCAATGGGATTCCCACCAAATGAGAACATTTCTATTTAACCAAGCAAGCTGTGGGCCAGACGTTAAAGGTGAGTTTCATGCTCTCTGCTGTCAGAACAGATCTCTGTCCTCCCCTTTCTGCAACTCCTTCCCACCATACATGCCTATTTGCCTTCTGTCAGTACAGGCACTTCTCCTTCTCCATAGTGAACTAATTAAGATATCAGTAAAGAAATGCTATTCCCTTCCTCCACTCACCAAGTGAATAATTTCTGATTGTCAGCTCACCCACCATATATCAGATGAACAACAGTGAGGAAGATGGGAGGACCTTGTAGCTGAGGATGGGAAAAGGAGAAACAGTGTCTTTTTTGGTAGGGAACAGCTATTAGGCTTACTAATCTCTGATGTGGAATCACAGACTAAAGCTTTAGGTGGAATTTTGAAAAGAAAAAACAAGGTAGGACTTGATACAACAGAATGGTACTAAGCACTCTGGCCATAAACTAGCCAAAGACATCACCCTGCGTTTAGCTTTAAGGAACACCATATTGGACTCAGTGTTTGGGATGGAAAGGAAATAAATCCTGTAGGCTCCTATTCAAATCCCAGACTATATATTTATTTAAAAATGTAAAAAGTATGGATTTTTTTTCAATTACAACCAAAAGAGAGAGACAGAGAAAAAAAAGAGGCATTCAGCCAATTTGGCTTCAGCTTTCAGGTTTTGTACAAACTGCAAAAGTTATTGACCACAAGAGTTTAAAAGATAAAAAATATTTTTTAGAGAAAATACAAAACCTTGAATTAAATATAAATCTTCATATTTCCTAATTATTCATTTATTTTAGAATCTTCAAAACACTGTTAGCTTATTTGGCTGGAAGATACTTCATGATCCTCAGTATCCTGAGTCATAATCATAGGAGAAAATAAGAGAGGAATGTCATTTCTCAGTGCTATAACAGTGTTATAACACCAATATTAAACTACAAATATGAAGTGTTGATCAATTTAGAGTATCACATCAGCTATGATCTATGCAGTGTTACTGCTTGACACATTTTGATTCCTGATACAAAGAAACTAAATCTGCAACTTGTGTCTTGTTAGAGACCTAACAGTTTTGAAATTTTTTTTTCTTCTGCGAAGCAAAACAATTAATATAGCACTGTAAATGCAACACAATTAATCACGGTCAGCACTCTGCAGCTGCCACGCAGGGAAGCTGGCCAAGCAAGCCCACCAGCACTACTTTGGTGACCTGACCTAGTGTGATGAATGAGAGGACTCCAGTTGGTGAAAGACAGCGGACCTGTCCCTAAATGTATGGGTGTGCAATTCCGACGTACGTGTATTTGACAGCCAAGAAGGTTGTTTCACTGGATACCTGTGGAATTGCATAGGGGAAAGGGACATATTAAGTATTTTGAGTTAAAGCATAATGACTGATTTATGCTTATAAAGCAGATAAATAACAGAATGAAAGCAATGATTATTTTCTCTCATGGTGGTGTTTCTCTGACAGTCCTATATTTCTTCTGAAAAATTCAATTTTAATACTATATCTCAGATAAAGATTCCGGACATACCACACACATTAGCTGAAATTCCATTCCATTGCTCATCCTCCTCTGCCTGTCTGCAAAGCCTACATACTTTCAGTATCCCTCATTTTTCTTGAGTTCGATTGTACTGTACAAATGCTGATCAAATCATGCTCTGTCATTCCACAATAACATCAACAAATTGAACTGCCCTTTTTTAGAGGGCACACAATGCTGATTTCACAGATGTGTATCGTTAGGCAACCAGACACACAAAAATGTGCACTTGAGGTCAAAGCCTGAACAATCTTTATTTTCTTTCCTTCTCCCCCATATGTGATCATTAGTGTCACAGGGTGCTATAGCTCTTTTTTATCTCATCATCCTCAAATGCAAGGCAAGCTTGATAACTGCCAAAACTTGCATGTTCTGTAGCTTCACAGCTGTGATACATATGCTTGAGTGGCAATGACAGGAGAACATCATATTAAGTCAAACTGAAAATGAGAAGCTCTAGGCCACCTCCAACTAAGGGACTGGAAAAATGATGAGATGATCAACTAATTTGATCTTAAAGAGTCTTTAGAGACAGAGGGAATAATTCCAAATAGTCCTCAATGCAATTAGAGAAGGAAGGGAAAAACAGAGGAAGGGCTACTGCAGTAAACATCATTCTAATAAAAAGCGGGCAGAAGAGAAAGAAGAATGGTTGTATTGGGAATAGAAAAGGAACATTTTCTGGTTTGATATGAACATTGAACAAATAAACAAGGTGAAAAGATTACAAGGAGAAAAGTGCCCTGGGTAGGAAATTACTGGAGGGAAGGTGCTGCTGCAAAACATGCTAGGTATATAGTGAGCTGTATTACATTTGGACAACGAGCTAAACAAACTGAAGTTTTTAATTATACTTTTAACTTTTTAAATATAGAAGAAATAGGGATTAGCTTTCAAAATCATTGGCAATGTTTAGCAAACCTCAGGCTCACATCTGAATGACATTATGTCCTGATGAGCTCATGACTGTGTCCTTATAGCTAGCCAAAGCAAGCAGCACAATTTTTATTTCTCTGTGTGTCTGAGATATTCCCTACAGTGAGGAAACACAGAGCCTAATATAGGAATAAAATTATTATAAACAACCATGATTTTCTTATAATCATTGTTTTTACTGAGTTTTTTTGACACGTAAATGTCTTCAGGTACTGAGGTCCAAGGACAGAAATGAAAATGAATTCTTTTATCCAATCATGTAGTTTAAAACATAATAGCATTGTTATTTATTTCTGTAAATAAATTTACTAAAAGACTGAAGTAGCTTTGTGAGGATGTCATGATAGGCCAAAGGGATGTAATACTTGCTCTTTATTTATTAACAGCAATTCCTGTATTTACTTATTTTAATAGAATTCTTAATCTTTATCATTGCATAAAAATTAATAAAGGTCAAAAGGCATACACAATCTGTACATCTGCAAACTCCGAACTGCATATTATCATATAAATTTTGATCAAGGTTAAATCCAGTCACCCTCCTCGTGATCAAAGAATGAGAGTATTTAGACAACCAAAGGTGTGGAAAATCCATTGCTGGAATTCACTCAGCACTTTTAGTGAGTTAGAGACATCATCAGCTCACTGAAAACCCTAAAGCAGAAACATCTTGCATCATGCCTCTATCTACCTATTTTGCCTACCTATTTTGCCTATCATTGATGAAGCTGTAATTCTATGCAAAGTTTCCTGGTTTCCTTCCCAAATACCTGAGAGAAAAGATATTCTTCTGCTGATGCAATGTCTTATCCTCTACTTTAAGGTATGGAATTAATTTGCATTCTTATTTGTGTTTTTAATTATTTTCTGAGTTGTATTAATATAAGCTCTCCTGAGTTAAATTGTTATTTTCTGTCCACATTTTAAACCCCTGTTGGATGCCCTTTTATTGTTTTGCAGCCTTCCCTTGGGTACATAACTTCTCTCAATTTATTAACATCTGCAAATTCCATTAATGAGCTCTTTGCTTCCACTTCCAGATCACTAATGAAGATTAATAAAGCTGGATTCTGTACTAACCCTTTGCATCCTGATTCTCCAGGATATCACACCATTGATTCAAATGAAGTGACACCAACATAAAGATGGGGGAACTCTGGAGATTCAAACCCTGTGGTAACCATCAAACTATGTCACTGTTTTTTGGTTGTGGATGTTTGTGAGTTTTTTAGTCATTTCATAATCCATAAGTTACAAAGAATTCTAGAATGAATGTTCCAAGTAATACTACATGAGAGTGTGTGGGATAGCTAAATAATAAAAAGTTATGATATATTGGCTCTCAGGTGAGACTATTTCAATGGTGGATAGTGGAATGCCTCCTGATTCTAAGTCAATAATACGCTGTAATTTATGGAGGATCAGCAAGTACAGAGAAATAATAAAGTTGATGTTAAGAATTATTATAAGTTCTAGTATCAAACTTATCTTGCAAAACTTTGGTTTAACAATTCAAGAAAGCATAATTTGAAATGTGGATAGTCACTTGAAGAGCACAATCTATTAAATACTGTGTTGAAGTAACCTGCAGTAACATAAAAAGAAGTAACACTTCAGAATAGAAACCCTTGAAATACAGAAGAAAACAGACAGACACCATCTTTAACGCAAAGAAATGGAAGCATGCATAATTGACATCAAAGAGATTTAGAAATTAAAAACAAAAGGAAAACATTCTGCTACAAAACATATTGACCTTGAAACACTAAGAAAACCCTATAATTTTCTCAAAACTCCTATATAAAATTGGCACACGTGCCGCATGACAAAATCCTCTTTCCTGTAAATGTCCGTTCTCATGGTTTTCTCTCCTCTGAAAAACACAAATGATATGCACCAGAATATATCTGGGGAAAAAACTTTTTGACCTTGTGAGCTGCATGTCAAAATCCTCACATAGTCAATAGTCCCAAGACTCATATCACATACCTTGGGGGTCTTTGGGAAGAGAACGTTCATAGGTGACAGATGGCAAAGGCTTCCAAGGAGTTCCAGTGCTGCAGTGTGTAAAAGGTAAAGGGTGTAAAAGGTGTGTTGCATATTAGAGACCTCTACCGGCTTACTTATCTCACATGCCTAGGAGATTCGACCACCTCCTAAGGACATACACCAGCAGAGACAGTCATTGTATCCTGCCTCTAGTCTTCATATCAGAGTCCACTTGGGCTTCTTACAAGCTTCTTTAGTCACTTAAAAGGCACAGCTCAGGCTTCCTAGCTCCCCTACTTGTCTAGACATCATCACAGGGCTGTTGGATTGGGGTGGTTCAAAACTAGCAAGGAAATCTACCACAATGACTCAAAAGCACAGTGCATGATTTTAAACTATGGCTCAAGAGGAACTAAAAATATTCAGCTATGAAATCTGGAATTTCACTTAAAACTCAGCAGTTAGAGTAAAAAAGTTATAGTCAAGATTTTCATTAAGATGTCCGTGCCTGCACAGTATGGAGACCCTGTATCAGGAGAAAACAATCCCTACTTACGTCCTAGACTTCCTAGAGCTCTCTGCAGTCGTCCATTTCCCCTCACTCGTCCTTGCTTCCCATCTTGTTATTTAATGACACATTGAAGAATGAAGAATTCCACAAAATGCATTTTGCTGTGCCATGTACAGCCACCGCCTCCCTTAATACCAGTGTAGTCAATACAGTTTTGTCAACAAATGGCACGGGATTTTTATTTATTTATTTATTTATTTGCTTGCTTGCTTTCTGGTACTCAGTTGTTTAAGATTTCTATTTTCAATATTTCTGTGTTTGAATGTATGACTGGAAGAAGAAGCATCTAGAAATAAACATTTGCAATTCATGGAAGTCATGTTAATACCTTAAACTTCTATAAACAGAGAAATAGTCAAGAGCCTGGCTGCTAAGTGCCCTTCTGAGAACCACCTGGAGATTATGATGGACACCAAGTAGCATATGAGCCAGCTGTGTTCTCACTGTGAATAAGACACTGTGAATAAGTCTGCACTGGTATGGATTATTGCATCTACGTTTGGGCCCTCTGATTCAAGAAGGATGGTAAGAAACTGAAGAGCAGAGTGCTACTAGATGGCCAGGAGCCTAGAGCACAGGACCTATGAAGAGACCATGAGAGAGCTGGGCTTGTTTAGCCAGGTTAAGAGGAGGCTAAGGGCAGCCTAATAGCACCCTCCAGCTGTTTGAAAGGCAATTAACAAGATGACAGATTGTTCCTCATTATCATTACATCCTCTGAATATTTTCCCTGCAAAATCACGTAAGAGTTGTAAATCACAGTATGATGCACAGGAAAATCTATTAGACTTATCTGACCTGCTTTCTCAATAACACATGACTGTTACCTGTTCCCTAATCTGGTAATGCATCCTCCAGAGAAACTGAAATTAGAATCATGGTGGTCTCTGTAGAAGTTTTTCATCTTTTATTTGTTTCCATGAGAAAGGTGCATTTACACTGACCAGCTGTCTAATTTTCTAGTGTGAGATTAGAATATTTAAAAGACAATGTCTTCTCTCCATTCTACATGGTGAATAGGTTTGTCTCTAGTTAATGAGGAGGCAAGAGGAAATTTAAAGGCATAACCATGAACTGTGGATAACTGACACAACTTATGAAAAACTGCTTTGAATTAATAATAATAACAAATTTATTTATTTGTAAATAATATATAATAATAAATTTAAACTCTATTTGAAAATCCTTACATTACCCAAACTCCCATAGAAATAACTTCTGAAAGGTTCCAAAGCAAATTTGAAACTTCAATTGCTTCTAGCAAGATAGACGGCTTAAAATCACAGAGTGATTTAAATTATAGGGTGACTTTAAGAATTTAAAGACTGCTACTTCTACCATATTGGTATGTATACCATTGTTGCTTTCTGAGCTGTCTACTAACCCAATGAATGCTTTGCAGACAGAAATATATCAACACTTTGGTGGTACCATGTTTTAAAGGAAGATTTCAATAAATGTATTATGAAGTATCAAGAGGAAATTAATTAGGCTAAGGTCTTTAGGAAATTTTGGCACTTCCTCCTCTCTGCTGCTGAAGTAAACAGGAGCTTTACCATTAATTTATATGGGAGATAAGCATCACACCAAGGCATGATACTTTTGAAAAATGTATCCCAGAGGTATTGGAACATAAATTAGTCAATGAAGGGAAGTGATGAGAGACTAATTGGTAAAGACTGGACAGAAAAAGAGTACAAAGTGCATATTGGAACAAATTCTGCTGAAAATAGAATTCCAGCAGGTTCTTTCTTTCTGTAAAACTGAAGACTAGCATTGTCATCAAACTGACAGACATTCACTGGTGTAACCAAAATGAAGAGTGCTGTGTTACCATCATAGACATAATTTGTAGTGTAAGTAAGTTAAGCATCAGGCATGCTTGTTTTAGAGTAAACCCAATTCTCTAAAGTGAATGCAAATGCACCAAAGGAAAATTATTAAAAATGGAGCCAGGAGGATGATCAAAGTATCGGAAAGCATGCCTTGTAGTCAAAGACTCAAAATCTGTCTGCTTAAAGTATCAAAGAAAAGCTTATGGAGAGATTTGATCACAGTGAATCTTAAGGGACCGACAAATTTCTTAATGAAAAGCTCTTCAACATTTCACCCAAAAATGTAACAAGAGACAAATGCTATACGCTACTGCTAGAAAAATTAAAACTGGAAATATGTTACAAATTTTAAAGAGTAAAAATTATTAGCCACTGGAACAGACTACTAGGGGTATTGAGTTCTCTGTCTCTTAAAATGTTTTGCTTTTAGAAGTCATCCACTAGTTAAAACAGTAATTAATTCGGGGAGGACGAGGGGCCTGTATCGTGAAGGAGGGTGGACTACATGATGAGAGTGTTCTCTTCTGGCTGTATAATCTGACCTAGTATATAATTTGAATCAGTGTGTTAAAAATTGCTGGATATAACACAGATGCAAAGAAATGTTTCAATGACATTTATTTGTGAATGTGATACAGAACTATTTTCTCAATAGCAAAAATGTTATCTGTTGGCTTCTCTCTCTAATTAGGATAATGTGTGAATTATTGCTTGTTAACTTTAAACAAAATTTTATCAAAATACCTTTGATATGTTGGACACTTAAACATCTTTTCAAAATTCTCCTTTTCCATAAAACTGCATATATAGAGAGCTCAATTAAAACTGCAGGAATGTGAACTATTTTTTAAAGTCCTATAAGCTTTGAAAGCTTAGAGAGAGCTTAAGAAAAGTCATTTCAGAAATCCTCCAACAATGTAAATGCACTAAATTAAATATACTATTTTTATTCTAAATTCATGTAGCAAAAATGCTCTTACAGGTTTTTCAGATAAAACAGCTGATTCAAATATATAAAGTTCAAAAGATTTTCTCCTAAAGGAACTCTTTCTCTGCAGTTCAGACCTTTAAGAAAAAGCTTAGTACAACTCTCGTTTCAAGATCATTTCTTACAAAGGTTTAAAAGAGCACAGAGTAGACTTTGCAATTTTCTCTTAGGTTGCCTGAAATGTTACTATTGCTCTTTTTTATTTTATCAAGTTGCCTTTTCAATGAAAACTTATTATTGAGGCTGACAAGAATGATGGATTTATCCCTCTCAGAGGATGTTAAACTCGCTAAGTTTTAGGGGGAATGGTAAATCTTAGATGGCTGTAAATTCTATTAAACCTTAAGATTTTTTAAAAATATAATAAAATTTGAAAGAAAATTAGGACTTTTAAAAATGTGAAAGATGATTGTTTCTTATTGTACAGTGGACCAAACCATCCTTTTGATTTAAGAGGTGTCTCTACTCTCTGCCTTTGATGTAAGATGGTCATGGGCAGTTGGGATTGAGGCGGTAAGGGTCCTGCCTATTTTACAGAAGCTGAGAGGCCATGTTTTGCTTCTATTTTTTTTTAATACATTTAGTAAACTCAGATAAAGATACCTTCCTAATTTCCTTCTCTATAAGGAGGCAAAAATAGGAGGGGTTAAACACAAAGGACGGACCAAGTATAGCCTATTTACAAAACTTGTTTTAGGAGAAAAAATATGCAATTTGTTGTATAAGATTCAGAGTTTAAATAGGGGAAGTATAACATTTTTTCTAGCCTACTCAGTAATTTCTTTATTTGCTTCATTTACAATTCTCCATTTTTCTGTTTGTTTTCTTCTGTAATTTAACAGACATAATTTTTATAATCTTGTATAAAGTAAAACTTCTTCCACATAATGTAGATCAAATATCACATCAGATTGTGTGTGGTTACATTGGCAATAAGGATAATATTGTAGGAATAAATTGTGCCTGCCTGGCAAGCTCTCATGAAAGGGTTGTTTATCTTGTTCTCTATGTTTAAAGGTTAACTGGCTGGGCCTAATTTTATCAAGAGTAATCTAAATGGTTATATTTTCTTTTAAGGATTTGTACAAAGTAATATTTACCTTTCTTTTCAGATTTCAGACTGATTTCCAATTGCTACATTTTTAATAATAGTAAGTAATAAGTGGCTGTTGAGTAGAGACAGTGCTTATATGTATGCATCTTTTCTAACAGAAACTGTGTCTGGAAAAATTGATTTTCTTGAAAGATTCTTGAAAAATCTCGGTTAGCCTACACTCTTAGCCTGCCAATATCCAAGTGTCGGATATTATGTACAAGTGATATCCAAAACAAGGAAAAGTAACAATCCTCACACAGCATGCCGTAGGATATATTCATTTTGTATAAGAATTTATTCTGCCATCTGAGTTTTCTATGATCTGATTCCTTGAGAAGGAGGTTTCTAAATATCAGAGTAGCATCTCTTACAATAGTTTTCCACTCAGACTAATGACTCAACGTCTAACACAAAATATAGAAAGGATGATGTTGCCTGCAAGAACATTTCAAAGCTCCTTTCAACTCTGTGATACTGTGGCACTCCATCCACAGTGGACACAAGAATGATTTGTTTTCTTCCTTTTTGCAGTTTGTCTGACAGCTCAAAGATTCAAACAAGGCCATCACTGTGATCTTTGATCCTTTTCTTTGCTCTCCTTTAGTTTTCCCCCTGCTAGTCAAAATCTTTTTTAACTGTTATGTCCAAGATAGGACAAGTACTGGCCTGGCCAGCACTACATAGTTTGAAAGGGCCACTTCATTTGTGGGCCCTTACATGTTGAGATTATTTGCCTCTCCTTAGCCGTGCTGCATCCACGGTTCACATTCAGCATTTGATCTGCTAACAATTGTATGTCTTCTTCTGCATAGCTGTAATTTAGACCCTTCCACTCCTATGAGAGACAGCTGGTTATTTCTACCTGTCGAACTCTGCATTTGTCCTTGTTGAACAGTATCTATCTTTCCAAGGATTATTTCTCCAATATCAGTATCATGCTGAATCCCAGCACTGTACTCAAATGTGCCTGCAGTCACTCCCAGTGGTGAAGCCTGCATAAGGAGGGTCTGTATTCTATGAAACAGCTACTAATGACATTCTTGAATAGCTTCCATTCAGATCTTTGTGAAATCCTACTTAAAACATCCTTCTAAGTTGACAATGAACTTCAAAACTTGCTTTTATCCATCTGCATGCTCATCTTACAGCAGTTTCAATTAGCCATAAGAGATATTGTTAGAAATCTTAGTGAAGTCAATATATATGACACTATACATAAGCTCATTAAATGTCTCAAAAGAAAAATAGACGACACTTGATTACCACAAATGCTTGGTGGTTCTTACTTATTTCCTTGTTATCTTCTAGGTAGTCAGGAATAATTTGCTTGATTAAATATTTTTTCCAGGAATTAAAATTAAGCTAGTCTATAATTCATCAGTTTCTCCTTTTAAAAAAATCTCTCCCCCTTGAGTACCTTGTTAAAAATAATTGTTAATGGACACAAGGCAGCCTGAGAGAATCTTCTAAGTATACTAAGGTGATTAAGTTTCTAACAGTCATGCTAAACCGCAGTCTGTTGTCCTTTATCTGTGAGTTGTGTCTATAGGGTTGGCACAGTCTACTAGATAATAAGTGTTATATATATTGGTTATAGTCCAATCATGGAATGATAGAGTTTAACAAAACTTAATTTACTGTCCTCGTACAAAGCTCTGTGCTGCTGTGGCTGTAGTACTGACCCAATAGAGGTCTTACACCTGGCTTATAGTTCTGGTGTTCATAGACACTGATGCAAAATAATCCTGACTCAGTAGAAGTATTCACACAGCTGTCACACGGACCTTTCATTTAAAACTTGAAACCCACAATGTGAAAACCAGAGGCTGATGTTTTTCATCTAATTCTCCTTAGCTTCAAAGTTAACATCATGCTAGTGAGCCTTTCCTCTGTTGAACAGTCAGGAAACAATCATGTAAGTCTCATCTTTTCACCCAAGTTAGCTGAAAACCTTACTTATTGTTAGACAATTCTTTTCACTGAAAGTGATTAAGGATTAGCTAATGAAATATGATCCTTGCCGATGCTCAATGTTGGTAATATTAGTTGTTCCACTGCCTTAAAACTATCTCAAGTGCTAAAAGACTCTGACAATGGGGCAAGGTGCACTAGGGGAAAAAAAAAGTTAAGAAAAAAAGGCTGTTCGTTCTTATGTTTGATACTTCAACAATAATTGTTTTAACTGAAACTTTCAGAAAGATTACACTTATCAGATTTGTAGCACTGCAAAATCACAGGTTGGCTTGAATGGCTGGCTCTGACCATAGTCTTTCCTTTCGCTTCTGCCCAAGGACATTAACGTCAAATCACAATTATTTTTTATCGACATTTGAAAATGATTCTGCTACCTATAAGCAAGTGGAATGTTCATTTGTTAAGCTGTTGTTTCATCATAGCTGTTTACATCCACACTGCCCAAAATTCAGAGATCCACCCGCCCCACCGCCATGTCCCTCAGAGTACCCAGGAGCATGGGAAGCCCTGGGGACAGGGACAGCCTGTTTGCTCAATAAATGATCATTAGAAGTGTTGGACATAATCATTGTTGGGCCACATCAGCTCACAAACCAGCTTTTTTTAAAGATCTGAATTTCTTACTGAAATTATAAATGATAAAAATATTTCTAGAATGATTGTCATAGGTAAAGTGAAAGAAAAAAAAATCCTCTATATTTCACACTAAGTAAAGCACAAAGTCTACTCCATAAAGCATGACTCGCTTTTGGACTAAATTTCTTAATGTGATCTTCCACTTCTGTATGTCACACTCTCACTTCTTTGGCTGGGTGTCCCTCTCCCCTATTATTATGTGACAATACTTTAAAATCCCAAATCACTAAGAGGAAAGATGACTAATTTAAGTAAGTTTTAATTCCTTTGTGGCACCACCCTGAAAGCTACAACATGGAAATAATTGAATTACCAGTGATTAATACTGTAGTCCATTTTACTTCAGATGAAACTATATAAAGGATAGAACAACCCTTATAACCCTTATAGACAAAAAAGTAGTAATAAGTAAACCCCAGGATTGTTGTGTGAAGGAAATTCAAACTATTATTTACTTCACTTCTTTTGGTGTATTTGCTAGTACTTTCAGTAGTTCTTTCCATTAATCTCTATCTTCTAGTATAATGTGGTATTTTCACAAAGAGAAAAAAATGCATAAAAAATGTGCATGTTTACAAAACCATCAAGTGGTGGCAGAGCAATTCAATAAGATGTGACATATCAGAAATGACTACTGTCTTGACTATTTTACACTGACTAAATTTGAAACTGACAACATTTATTTTAAACCACACGTTCTGAACTTTTAGAAATCCATACTGGTTACCTATGATATTTTTTAGTCTAGCACTGATGCTGGTCATGTTGGAACAAGCCTAGAGGCATAAATATTGCTTATTAAAATGCAATAAATTATGTTAAAATGTGATCTAAAGTAAAAGGAAATCAAAATGTTTCCACTCAATAGATACTTGCTAATTTTTCTAATACTAAAATAATACGCACTGTGGTTTTGCAGCACCATTTATTAAGACTCATTTATATAAACTTAAGAAAATTCCAGCTCATGTTTATGCCTGGGTAAGAGGTGCTGTAGGAAGGACGGCGAGAGAGGAGACCTTACCAGACCTGCCTGGGTGAGGCAGGAAAGCAGTGGTAGCTAAACATGGTTGCCGCTCTGCTGAGTAACACTTACAAATATCCCAGGCTCCACCAGAACCGAGTTTGTGAGGCATCACGGAAGTGTTCAGAAATCTTGGCTTCTGCCAGCTGCAGCCACTTGCAAAGGACCTTGAACACCTTGGCTGAAGAGGAAAACCCCATTGAACCTAGACAGAAAAGCCTCTCCTAGTGTCAGAGTTGGATAAATCAGCTAACAGTCTTTGTCCCAGACATGCCAGGAGCTTGCTACCACTGTCAAGGCCATAAGAAAATACATAAAGTAGCTTTCACTTAACTGTTTAGCCCTTATGATTTTAAAGACATACAGGCTTAAAAAAGTAATATTCCTGGCGTCTAACTCAAAAGCAGCATAATGGATTTTTAAATTAAAGAGCATGGTCACAAACTTAGAGAATTATAATAGCATAATATATGCTTCAGCCATATTTTAATACAGTGAAATTGCACTTTGCATCAAATAATACAAGAATTGTATTAGTTTATTCAAATGACTTGTCTAATCACACCTGGTATTCTGGCCGTGATGCGAATAGTTTTAATTTACTGTAAATTAATTAATCTTGCTGTAATATAAGTTAGTGGGTATGAACAAGAAGTAAATAAAAAATATTCTTCCCTGAGATCTTTCAAATCTGCACCTTATGAAAAGCAAACTGAAGGATAGAAGGTAGGAAAATGAATAGGTTATATATAATTGACATGTTTGAACATCATTCACTGTGCTGTCTGATGGAAAAAATCAATTGTTTTCCTTAAGGGAAGCATCTTTGAAGAACAGAGGATCTGCACAGCTCAGTAGTTTGCAAGTCCATCTGTCCGACAGAATTACACGGAGAGCAGCAGCTCCAGTCCCTGATTTGAATTGCCAAATACTTAATGTTTCCTATTCTGGTGACCCCATCTTTGAATGAGTAGGTACAAAAAATCTCAGTGCAGAAAAGGACCTTTATGTCCATTGCTTTGTGACATTTTAAGTTGGGCAAAATGTGAGAAACAGAGGTACCTAAAGGAAAGCTTTAGTATTCATATTCAGGTACCTAAACAGTTTGACTGTTTTTTCAGCATTACCCAGCATCTGCAGAAGGCAAATCAGATTGCGTTAATTTCCAGATAATATGTGACTATGAAACAGGCGTATTTTGATACAGAATGAGTAGCAATTTTGTGAACTCTATTCACAAAGTAAGCTTTCTAGCTGGCCTACTAATTTCGTTTTAGTCCTGTATCTTTTCTATGGATTTTCTGTTCTGAGTGAATGCATTAGCCCTCTAAAGTTAAAGCTGACATTTTTGGCTAACGTTTTCAAGTGGCTTCTCCTGTTCTGCTGCCAATGTTCAAGGCTCAGCCACTAACTACTTACTTTGTATGAGCTGTGATGACATCAGAGAAAACAACCAAATATCCGTATTTATTTTCCAAGGCTATCTTGATGGATAAACAATTAGAGGGTCTCCATAAATATATTTGTAATATTGTCCTTTTCCCCTGATGTTTCTTGACAAACATTAGATGGGTGGCTTAGCTGGAAAGATGACCCACATCTCCCAGTTTGTCAGCTGCTGTCAGGCAGCTTGTAACAGGTTAGAGCCCTAGCTACAAATGCTGAAAAGAATTGTGTGTCTGAACTCCCAAACTTCAGGTATACAATTTTTTCTCACACAAGTAATTAGAGAAGTGCAAACACTTTATCATCCTTTATCAACTCTATACACACCATTACCCAGGAGGGCTCACTTTTAGGTCCAGAGTGAGATTTCAGGGCTGTGGTGTTACCCATCCATTCTTTTACCTCCCTCTGGAAATTCAGGCACGCTTATATCCTGCTGTTGCCTTGTAAATTGTACATGAGCTGTGAGCACTTCAAGTAGTGACCCTCATCTAGATTTCACACATTAAAAGGACTCCTTATATTTCAAAGTCCATGAGCAAAGCACTTTTATTTATTACCTTTTTTTCTTCCTGTACAGTGACTAGTATGCTGGAAATAAAAGAGTCAGGGATACCTCCATGCTAGAGGTAAATAGTAATAACATATTCTTCCCTTCATATCACAAGGGAAAAAAGAATAGTGCAGATAGATATGGTAGACAGTTTAACACTGAGAAACTCAAGTTGCTGTGTTTGAAATGCAAACACAAAACAAACCACCTCTTGATTACTCTATGCTGGATTTACATGTGTAAAGGTCTATCAGTTTCAGCCGCTGCACTACATTAGCTTCACTCTTTATATACTCACTTCAACTGTCAGTAGATCAGCCTAGATGTACTATAATGCTGCAGGAGCCAGGCTGTACCTGGCTGGAGAAGAAGCAGTAAATGAGAGAAGCCAGCCAAGAAAGGGAGACTATATTTTCATTCTTTTTTCAGTCCAGATTTGTACACCAAATACATTGAAAGATTTTGAAAACACATACACATTTTTTGTGTTCATTTAACTGAAATTGAGATAGTAGTTATCTATAGAGGATGCAGGACTGGAAGCATCTTCATGGGCATGGATACTATTTGGAACAAAAGCAGAAAATGAATTGCTACATGGCAGGTCTTTTCAAGTCAGTTGGTGCTAAGCTAACAGGTGGTGGGACCAGGACCTCACACAACTTCCCTGCCGATTGCCATGCTTACCTCAATGTCATCAGATCCATTCCCGTCCCATCACAAGAAACCATGACAAACACTGTACCCTATTCATAACTTCAAGATCCATGTAAACATACTGCGTTAGTTCCCTCTAATTGTGCTGAAGGGTTTTCTTCAAAACCTTTTAATTTCCCAATTAAAATAGCCATTTTGATTCTGGGCTTACTTTTACCTCCACTGAAGATGTTTTTTTTTTTCCCTGTACGTGTCTGTGGCACTGGTAGCTACCAATGCAATCCCTCCCAGTCTTCTATCTACTAGACTAATTATGTTTTGATTTTTTAATTCTCTTCTCATAAGGTAAATAATCTATTCCCCTGATTATCTCAATGACCCTTTTCTGAATTCTTTCAGGTTTGGATTTATATTTGTTATGTAACATCCACCATCACTGCCCACAGAATTCCAGATGAGGAATCAATGCTATAGCACTGGTACTTCACTATGCATCCTTGAAATGCTTAAGATATCATTCGTCTTTTTTTTTTTTTGCAGCCACAGCCTGTTACTGGGTCACAATAGTCTTACAATCAATTAATATTCCCAAATATTCCTCCCTGTTGTCAACTGATGAGAATCTTCCATACTTTTGCATACCTTTCCTATGCCTAGAACATGAAGAAACAGGCTTTCGCCTTTTTTTAAGAGAGAGAATTGTGATTTTTAAAATGGAAAGATAAACAACTAATAAATAACTAGTATAAATAATTTTCCCTTCAGAGTATTGTTTCTTTATTTACAAAGAAACTAAATCAGAGTCTAGTTCTGTGTATTCTATGGCATCTTTATGAAGTTATTGAAATGTTACTGAAACTGAAATTGAAACTGGACATAAAACATACCCAGAGATTAAAAACATACATTATACCAAATTTCTTATATGGATTTGCTTCTCTATTTTTCTCTGTGCTTTCAATAATTCATATGAATTTGAACGTTCTTAGTGACTCATTTAGCGTAATTACTTCTTTACAAAAATGTCATTACTGGTTTTTTTTTCAGCTTTTCATACAGTGGACCTATCCTGTCATTTTGTGATGTATTTTTTCACTCTTCTTCTTCGAACAATTAGGATGTTTAATCAAAATGTTCCTTATCTCTTTTTTAATTTGTTAAAATTTCTCATCAATCTTCACAGCTTGTAAGGCAGGAAATAGCGTCCATCATTAAAGCAAAACACGGAACATTCTTTTGAAAGAAGAAATGATTGAACAGACTTAGTTAAAAAAAGAGTGCCACTAGCTGACAATTTAAAGATCAAGAGACTAAGACATCTGGTTTTAATCTCCACACATCCATCACCCGGATTTGCTACACAATTAAGAACCTCATAAAGATCCACTGTGTGAAGAAGAGCTTTTCAGTTTCATAATTCAGAAATAATACTCTATAAACGAGTACTTCTTGTTTTACTTCTATAGGCTACACATATTCACAAACACCCAAACTCACACAAACATGTGTAAAGACATGCAAAAAGAAAAACAATCTTTAATTGGGTAATGAGTAAAAGAATGATTTACTAATTGGGTGTATTACAGAAGTGTGTTCACACTACTGTTCTGTAGTTAAAGACCCTGCCAGTGATTCCAGCAGAAGCCTCCTAATTTAAGAGCTTACTAATTTGTGATTGTATAGCTACAGAAAATACAGGAGCTCTGATTTGAAAATTACTATTTGGTATAATTAGACAGTAATGTAGTCTAATTGCTTCAGATATTTTGTACATTTTGTTAAAAAAGAGAGCTGATTATCACACTAGACTAACCTTGAAAAAGAGGATATTTACACACACACAAAAAAGCATAACTGGCTGATATTCAAAAAGGTTTCCTTTACTGTTCCTGCAGACAATTGATTTTGAATTGGAGTTCTGCTGCTATTCGGATTATATTTCTCTATTTGATTTTCCAGTAAAATGGAAGGTAGTGGAACTGAATATGTTTTTACCAATATAGATATATGGGTTTTGGACTTTCCTTCCACATGTTTTTTTCTTGTACCACCAGTATCTTGCCTCCACATTTTTGGGGGTGCTATTGATGCTAGATATTCCCAGAAGGAGAAGCTTAGAAGAACCAGCTTGTTAGTGATCACAGTCTGATTCTGAGAAGAAGCCACTCTTCAATTCTCAAGTCTTATGCATGCTTATAGTTTTTCCACCTACCTGTAATCCTCACAAAGGAACTGCAGTGTCAAATAGGACACGGTATTTGAATTTGTCACTTTGTTTTCCCAGCAGGAGAAATAGATAGCTTTGAAGGTATAAACCCAACATTTCTTGGGCTTATACTGAAAAACTGGGAGAGAAAAATGTCATATAAATACAAACATTTTTCAGAATAGACAACATTTGGTACCTAATGCTTTCCTTGTATCTTTAGAGGTATGTTGGATTCTATAAGCAAAGCCGTAAGAGACAGTAAATACAAAAGTATTATTTAGAAGAAAATGTGAAAAAGCAGTTTCAGACCATGAATAGGTTTTTCACGACAGCTTAGTTTACTGGACTGCAATGTTTACTGGGAAATCTGTGTGGCAGGTGAAAAGGACTGAGGGCCACATATGCTTGTATATCATTCTTCCAGTGCAAACAGGCTAACAGACATCTTAAAAGCCAGTCTAGATAGCTCAGATATCACCAATGAGGTAACTTCTGGAAAATCTGTACATCATTTACCTTTGGCATTTAACCCTTGAGAATAAATAAAGGATTCTGGCCAGTATGCCTTCAGCAAATTGTGTCCTAGTATCAGATTTCAAGCAAAACTGTGATGTGCAAAAGAAGTGATATGGCTTCCCATGTTACCCCTTCCTGCAGTGGGTAAGTTCTGCCCTCAGTCATGTTTTGTACACAAGGAGAGTGTCCTGCTGGGATGTTACAGCTTCACCTTGTCTCTAGTGTGGGAATAAATACTAAAGTTACATCATCTAACCTGTTTAAATAGAAAGTTGTCACTGTCAGTTAGTGCCTGTGTCTGTTCCTGGAAATCTATATAATCTGCTAGCAGTTCTTAAAACAAAACCCCCAGGTTTTGGTCACTTCTTAAAAGATGAAAAGAAACCAATCCCCAAACCCTCTGTGTATTTAATGTATTTTTTCTATTACTAGTGACATCTGTGGGTGTATAAGAACTGTAAATCAATATGTTGATGTAGCAGAGTTCAGTGTTTTCCTGCCTTTTCTGCAATAACAGTGATAGAATTTAAAGTGGCAATATTAATTCACATTAAGATGCTCTGCACCCTTTCCATTCTTAAATACACAAGAACAGACCAAAAGTCCATCAGTCTGGCACTTTGCCACTATGAGCAACCCCTAATAACGGCTTCAAAGGATGGTGTGAAATCCTCAGAGTGAACCTTGCTAGATAGACTGTTTCATCAAGGGGACGAGAAGGCAAGAATTCTGTTTCGTTCCATGTGGCAACTATTTTATCTCCTAAATCTCCTGGTTAAAGCTATTCTGATAGTAAAGGTATTCTGATTTTTATCTAATTCTTTTTATCTGTACTTCTAAAATAGCTGTTGCTATAATATTTAAAAATTATCATTATAAGAGAGCACCTTCACACTCTAGCAAATGTAGCATCCATTCAGAAGACAAAATTACTACTGTATTTTGTTTTACTTATTTCATAGAGGACAATTCAAGGATTTCAGATAGTCCCTGAAAACTATTTAATCTACATTACTGACAAACAGCATGCAATATTTCATTGCAAAAATCACTCACACCATCACAAAGCCAGCAATCACTCGAAAACAGCCAGTATTTAGTGTTTTTCACCTTTACATTTTCCAAAGGGACACCCAAGAGTTAAAAACAAAATTTTAAAAAAATTAAATTGCTTTTGAGCTAAGCACTTGTATGCCAAGTCTCAGCATGGAAGGAATTTTAGCTGCTGAGCAACCTCATACAATAGTGCTTTAGAATAGAAATGCCAAAGAACAGACCCTTAACTACAGTATTGTGGCTCTGGTATGGGTGCCACTGTGATGAAAGTACTCTGATATAAAAGTGTCTGCCATGAAAATAAAGACAGAGAGACAGCTTTGTAGGTGGAACTTGGGTTCTTTTATGTAAAGACTGACCCAGGCAGTCAGAAGGGGAGAGTAAGAGGGCAAGGACCACATTATGGGGGCACGTAGCTGCCTGAACGGGGAGTCAGGGAAATAAGTGTTGTGCAAAAAGGGAATTATTCCAGCATCATTTCCCACACCTGTGGTAACATTAATGATTTTTCACAGCTTTTCTGCTTTTTTCAAAGATCAGAATAAGGTTATCTACATTGTTTTAAAACCTCTTAGCCTTCATGCAAAATGTTCAGTGTGGTACTTTTAGAAATACCATAGGCCTTAGCCTAGCAAAAGACGACTGAAAGGCATGATGTTTTAATAAAGACAAGTCCTTTGTCCTTGAGCAGTGTGGATGATGTCACATCAGCCTCATGAATGTACGTAGAATTACCTACTTAAAAAAACTTATGTGGAAATACTTGTGGCTCTCATGGAAATAGGAGGTTTTAAGAAGATTACAGACCTAATGAAGAGAAACCTCAGGTGTTAGATAAAACAGTGACTTTAAAGAGGAAGAGTTTAGGATTAGCTGAGCCACTTATCATTTATTTTCCAATATTTTTTCAGATGAGATCCGCTTAGTTAAAAACCACAATTTTAAAGGAAAGCCGTAACAACCACGAAATTCTGCTCTGTTCTATTTAGCAGAGTAATCATGGAAGCATTTGAATTATTAATGAATATTCCAACCTTGCATATTCTGGCTTACTTATAAAACCTATTTTTTTAATCTCATAAATAAGACAAACTAACTATATTACCAAAGTAGTAATGTTATTCATTGCAAAACCTCTGTTGGGTTACTAGAAAAAAAGAAATTCTGTTGTCAAATCTGTTGTTTTCTTTAAGGGGGTGTGTGTGTGAAAATTCTTATTAAGAGTTGAAGAACTTTTAAAAAATAAATATATACCAACTGCTGAATATTTTTTTTGTTGGTTTTGCCAGGTTTGTCGCTCAGTGCAAACCAACTTCCTATGAATTCAGAAAATGATTTGTGTAAATGTGTGCTGTATTGCTAAAGAACAATGAACCTATAAAACGTCATCTGTGATTCTTTATGAATACGTTAATGTACTTCACTTTCGTAGGGCTTGGTACAATACGGTTTTGAAATAGAAGGCTCATGCCTGAATTAGTGCAAATATATGAGAATTCATGCAATTACACTGTCTGTTGATAGTCCCTATATAGGAATACCAGGAAGTATATGAAGATTTTGCTAGTCTTGTGAAAGAACTGGAAGTTAATACTGTAGGCAAGAAATGAATCAATCCACATAGGCTAAAAGCTAGACAATCTTTCATGTTTGGGAACTTCTTTCTTGCCCCAATTCTTGCCTTGCAAAGGTTATATTACGTGATTTTAATTCATTTCCTTATACATTTTAGGACTAGGAGATATTTAAGTTCATCTAGAGGGTCAATATCTGAACCAACAGGGTGTCTTCTAGCAGGAAATGTCTATATATTAACCACTTTAATTTTTACTGGGTGGAGTTTATATTTTGCCACTTGAGGGCATCCTGTCATTATGTTCCCTTATAGAGCAGCACGTCTAAATTTCCGTAAAAATAATGGATTTCTGTCAAAACAGTGGTATTTGCCAAAAGTGCTGATGAAGCACTGGAAATGATAATTTGCCATACTAACTAGGCGTTTCCAAGACTGTAGGTCAAACAGGGTTGTATTTCAGGAAATGTTAAGTCAACAGAGAAGGAGAAGTACCAGAGATGCAAGTAGATGGAATTTGCCTGGCAGACACCAACGTAGACTTCACAGGTGTGTAGAAACTTTGGCAAAGCTTGGTTATGTCAGAGTTAGACAGTTTGACCTGTGGTTGCATGCACAGACAGCAAATGGATTTACCTCTGTTCTTACTAATTCACGTGTATTTTAGCTTTCAGTAGTGAGAGTGATGGCAGGGGTTTTCAAACTGAATTAGACACTAGGCTGAGCCAATACAGTAAAAGGAACCACTTCAGTTAGTTGGGATCTTCAGTACTCCCGTAAGTGTAGATGACAATTAGATATAAAATGTCAGCTCTTAGATGCTTGGAAATGTGACCATGTTTTGACAAAATTCTACAGTGGCTATGTCACGAATGGGTGCTTTTAAGGCCACGTAAAGAATCGCTGGCAAGGTATTGGCAAAGGGTGATTTTAATAGAAATTTATAGAAACATGACTTAACAGAATTTGATGGCAAGGTTCACTCTATTACTTATTACATGGATTAAGTTACACAGGGGAAAATCGTATTAGAATTGTGTTGGAATGATTTGTACAGAGATTAAAAGGGTTAAAAGATAAAAGGATAAAAAGGTAAAAGGTAAAAGGGGGACCCTCCCATTGAGTCACGAGATTCAGAAGAGATCCAACTGGATCCAATCTTAGTCTCAGACTTGGACAACGGTTTATGTCTAAAGGGTTAAGGGTTTTTTAGCAG
The DNA here is from genome assembly GCF_964195595.1 of Calonectris borealis. NCBI lineage: Eukaryota > Metazoa > Chordata > Aves > Procellariiformes > Procellariidae > Calonectris > Calonectris borealis. The sequence goes on from NC_134315.1 coordinate 18,676,685, forward strand.
CAACTTAGAGTCTTACAATGCTTAAACATTGATCAATTTGACAGCTTGCACAAAGAATTAGTCAAGATACTACAAAGATTAAAACAACTTAACTACAGGTTATATTTGTTAGTAACTATATAGATAAGCGCGTAAAAAGATCTAGGTCAATTTATGCATATATATATATAACTACAGATTATAACTGTAAGCACGCAAAAAGATCTAGATCAATCAATAACTACAGATAACTGTAAGCGTGCAAAAGATCTAGATTTATCAATACATATATATATATATGCATATGAATATGGTACCAAAGCTAAATGAAAGGCCTAGAGTTAGTTAATTTATAAAGGTATATCTGTTAAAAATTCCCCTCGAGTCCCGTGAAATACTCACGTTAAATGCTTTGGCATTTCCCAATGGGCAAAGAGTTGAGCCCCGAGGAATGTCTCAGCCCAAAATCTCAGGGATCCTCTGAGTATTGCAAATTCGAGTTTGCGGACTCTGAGAGGCGTCCCACTCAGAGGGAGGTTCTGGATGCAGCCCGCTGCGGTCCAGGAGAGCTCAAAGGGTCTCACTCGGTACCGCTGTTTATACGTTTGCAAGATGATTGGCTTTAGTCATCAGTAAATTTCCATTTTGGCTACTATCCGAGGTGGTCCAGGGTAGTAATTATGGTATTGTTCCACGGTAACAATGGTATTGTTCCACTTGAGCTATGATCCAGGTAGGGAGAGCTTCAGAGCTGTCAGAGATGATGAATTATCTCTTGTTTCTGTTCCCTACCTTGATCATGTAGCTAGTGTCCCTGGTACGATCAGTGTTGTTCCCCACCTTAGCCATGCAAGAGCGCTTGGTACGGCCAAGGGACGCTTAACTGCCCAACTCATACACAATGGCTAAAGCTTAACAGAAGGTTCTGAGATTGTATCGTAGCCCAGAGGAAAAGGAGGGGGGAATGCACCACCACAGGCTATCACATCCAGCTCACGTTATCTATAGTTCTACTATCCAGTGATATTATAATTTTATCATTGTATAGATTTATACTAAAAGCATCACTGTAAATTGTTTGCTGGTTCCTTTTTTCAATTTTTGGCTGCTTACCTATGTAAAAGAATCATTTTTAACATACAAGGTTACCTACAAAACTTTCAGCTCTTTATAGCCTTATTATATTTGGCTTGGATGGTATCGTAACACATTTTCTTTGTGCTGGGCTAGAAGTTTTGAAACTTAGGGACACAGAAGTCGCAGTCACCTGTGGTATTGACTATAGTCTGATAACAGATCCTAGTCATGAATTTACTAGCCTTGGTGGTAAAGCAGTGGAACATGCCACATTTCTTTTTCCTCTCTGCAACAGCTTCCTCCATATTAAATAAGGAGCACTGATTATGAGCTGTGTCGATGTAAGATTTCCTCTTTCCATACTTGGCCCTCAGTCAGACTTTTTTCTCTCCCACCTTGTAACTTTTCTCCACCTAGGTCAGAAACCACATGCTGTCCCTTTATTAACCTGCCATTTAATCAGCCCTTCTCACTAGGCCCATAAACACAACCCTCACAATAAAACTTTATATGCAAGAAATGTGCTTCTATTTAACAGTCAGTTTAACCTCTCCTGCCTTTTGTTTTTCTTTCCCCCTTCAAACGATACTCACATGGGGAAAGAGACTCATTCACACTCTTTTCCACATGCTCCTTTCATTTCCAATCACACTGTTCAACTGACTGAAGTCCTCCCAAGGAGAATCTCTGACTGCTGTTTTATTCTGAATACTCCAAACCACCCAACCACTTCCTAGTCTCCCCACTAAAACCTCGGCCCAGAGCTGTAGATTGGCTGCTCCTTTTTACCGGGTCTGTTCCACATTGCTTGTGTTCCTACAGAAAAAAGATTCAGGAGAGCTGCTGCCAGGATCCTTCAGGTCTCCATGCAAGTGGAAATAGCACAGTATTGCCAGTGCAGGAGTGTGCACAAGCCATTGTCAAATTCCCATCTTCCACTGTCAAATGCCTCTGTCCTCCATCCTCTGCTGGGGTGCAGAAGTCGGCTTCCAGCTCTACCACCTTACTGCACCATGCCATCAGCAAACAACTTCTTCTTGGTGTGATCCTGTCACTAGTCCTCTCTGTGGAGCACAGGATGCAAATGAAGTTTTGAAGTCCCAGGTTGGCACCTATCATTTAGATTAGGCCTTGCAATCCATTTCTTTAGCCTCTTGGTCGATGAGGTCATCCACAAACTCTAGTTCTTTCCTAGGCAAACACATGCCCAGAGCGCTGTGGTATTTTCTGGTGAATTCTTGCACCTAAGACTTTTGAAAAGGGTATCCTTAAAGTTTGATTATGGTGCTGCTCATATGAAAGCAAGCTAACATATTCATTCATCAGGGGCATTCATACAGTGGTGCAGCCACTGTAACATCACCAACAGGGGAAGAAGGCTGTGGAAGCATCCTGAGGAAGTCTTGCAGACTGCTCATCCTCTCCTCATTGCTCTTCCCCAGGCATCCATCACTGCTGACCATTGGAGAGATGGATATTTAGTACAGCATTATACAGTTGTTTTTATTTCTCAATGAAAGGAGGGATTTGGAAAAAAAAAAAAGAAAATTATGCGGACATAACTTTCCTGATGAACCAAGAGAACAATAAAAGTCACTTTATCTGTTTCAGAACTTCTTAGCAACAGTTATTTAGAAAAATGCCAGGGGATGAAAAGTCATTTCCCTTTTTCTGATGCATTTTATTGTGCACACAGGCAGAGCTTCAACACTGATTTCCTCTTGTTTCATAGATGTCAGCTGTAAATTGCTAAACTTCAGTGTTCTCTCTGTTTCTTGTAGTGGTAGGGTTAACAACATCTCACAGGAACCCTAAATCCATGCACAAAAATTTTATCATGAGCATTCTGCTAATTACAGAAGGGGAAAAAAAGCATACTATTCAATAATATTGTAATAGTCTAGGCTATCATATGCTTCCTGTTGCTTCCTTAGGTTCAGAACTGGGTTACTGCACTGCCTGTCTAACTTAAGTATATCTGAATAGTAAGAGACCCTGAAAAGCTTTATTTATATAAACAAATATGTAAATATATAACATAAAGTATTAAAATATAAGATAAGGTTTTAATTATCTTTTGCCATGATAAACTCACTCAGCTGAAGAGTAGTCATCCGCCTGGGATTCTGCTCTGCCAGTGTCCTGGTGTGTTACCTCAGGAAAGTTTGCACCAGTGATGTGCCTCAGATTCCTCTCTGTAAAGAATAGGAACTGTTATCTAAAGTCCTTGGAAATCCACTGGTGTTGAACAATAAATTCAGAATTCATATTCTTTGTATGCAGGATCAAGTACAATCTTGGCTGAAATATGTAGTGTTAGTAAAATAGCAAATACCCTTTTTTATTCACTTGTTAGTTCAAGCAGAGTCTGAAGATTCTAAGCGGAAACAATATGCAGCATACCTATTGAAATTATAAATGGACATGGTTTTGTTTTGCTACTTATTTTGCAGATATTTCTGGGAGAAAGGCTGTTGAGTGTACAACAAAGAGTGAAGTAGCAAGCTCATTACATGAGTTCAGAAGCATCATTATTTAACATTCAACACTTTATTTTATGCATAGTTTTCCTGTACCCAGCCATCAGGAGGTCAACAACCTCTTTAAAACAGTGTATTCCTTCTAGAAACATATTCACTCACTAAATATGACTGGTAGCAAATAGAAGCTGAATTTAGGAAGGCTTATTTCAGTACCGTGTTCAGCAATTTTTTGAGATATGAGCTTTTCAATACTAACTTTATTTTCATTGCTCAGTAGAGGTTTTGCTAAGTCTTTTGCTTTCCATCTTTTGGATTATTAGAAGCTGCAAGAACACCAGCAGAAGGTCACTCGAGTGTACTTTGTCAAGCAGTTATTGTTTTGGCTCAGTTTCTTTTTCCTGTTATCATGACTGCTTTAACCTCTCATGACTGATACTTCTTTCACAGATCTGAAAGCAGATTTCTGCTCCAGGATGTCTCAGACAAGTTCCTTCAGCTATGTAATGACTTGCTTAGATTTTTCATTTTGTAAGTGTCAGGCTCAGAGGTGCCTATTAGATTTCTATTCAAAATATGGAAAATGACACAAACTATTGAAAGTTAAAAACAGGAAGATGTGCTGTTGGATAAAATCAAACATTTTACCTTTATGTGGTAGCCATGTGTCAGTGATTGAAGGATACACTTTTAATGATAAAGAAGAAAAATCTAGATCCAGCCTTATATGCCTCTCTACAACACTAGAGTCTGGTCCATCCTAAAATTTGAAGAAATATATCCAAATACTTGCAGAAGATCAGGATCTCAGAGCAGAACCTTTGTCAAGAAAAAAAAAAAATTAAGCATGGCTTTTATAACCATAAAAAGAAATCTGGAAAAAATAAGTTAATGGGAAACACTTCTTTTTTATTTTAGAAAAAAATTTGTCCAGGCTATCTAAAACTCATTTAACATATTGCATAAAAGATCTTTTCTCAGGCATCTTAAAATATTTCATAATTGGAAACAACAAATTGATGCATGGGAATAAATTTTATCCCATCCAAGTAACAAACTGCTCATTCTCCATGAAATGAAATGAATGCCATGGCCTTTTTAAGTGTCACAGGGGAGCTATTTATTGTGAAAGGAGATGTAGAAATAATTCTGGAATTCAGATAACACCTTTGGCCATAAATTCCTCACTGCACATGAGCCCTCAGCGTCCATTTCCACCTGAAAATTGTATATCTCTCGCGTTTAGATATAATCTGCTTCTAACAAATGTGTTTATTCTCTTTAAAAAGAAGTTATATACTGCTCTGACACTGGCATTAAGTGTCTTCTGGAATTTGAGGTCGCAACTATTAAGTCAATGCCTGCATATCTTCAGGAACAAGTGCCAGAAGACCTGTTTCCAGCTATGTCATCTTGAGGTCTTTAAGAACTGAACGAATACTTTTAAATTATTTTAAATACCGTGAAGAAAAATGTTACGACCATGGTCATATGGTCATACAGTGCTTGTGTATGTGCTTATCTTCAAGTGCATAAGTAGTCCCACTATCTGTAGCGTGAGAAGTCACTGATGGAAGTAAATATGACTGTATTCACAAATTTGGACTGCTAGTGATGAAAAGTTGCTGAGAACACAATAGGATTAGACCCCACATTACTTGTCAATTTATACTGCCACATGACTCTTCTCCAAATTTTGCTATTGAGTGACACTGCCTTCCCCCACCCCACCCCCATTGCCTGAAATTGGTACCCTGGAAGACTCTGTTCTGTGATGTACTGGCTCTTACCTTGGCAATGGGATTCAGGTGTGAGAAGGTTAGTACATACTTGAGATCTCTTCCTGCAGAAATATAGATTCACCAGTGCACTCCAGAGAAGCTCTTAGAGTGGCATAAATTGGTTCAGGAACACAATGCGCACCTCAGTATGGCTGCCAAATATAATGCAGTAACGGTCATTACATATCTTTTCACTCACTGGTGACATACGACCTTATATTACCACAATGGCCAAGACATAAAGAAAAATACAATCTCTGATCAAAAGCAAAGTGTTTGGTTTACGCTGTTGGTCACAGCATACAGCAGTATGAGTATGCTGTAAATCTCATGCAAAGATGGAAACGTTATTCTAGGCCATCCATGTTTGCATATGAATAATTGTGCTCTCTACAGATTTTCTTACTCTTATGTTTATCTAGAAATCTAAACAAGAGGCAGATCTAAAAATGGATTTTTATTAGTCCAAGGCTATTTGTTTATACTAGAGACTGGAAATAGCAGCCTATCTGTGAAAAAGCAATTCTAACACATTTAATGCAAATAATTTTTTTTGTAACTCTTTCTTTTATTAGCCATGTAAAAAGAAGAAATGCAGCAAGAGATTCCCTCTTTTTGTGTGCTGATACCCAAGTCCATAAGGATATACAATAAAGTCTTAAGAGGGAGTGCACTATATGTTAAATTTTATTCCTTTGTATAGTGGTTTTATATGCTGACATATCCCGACTCTACTCATATGACTTTTTAGGACATGAAAACATATGACTTAAAGTATTTCTTAAAACAATGACTGTAAAGAAAGGGCAAATTTGCAGTTGCCTTCTTTTCCTATATGTGCATTATCTACTGCTTTCTGTATTACTCGTGTTAATTATAAGCTGTTAGAGTACAGTGTAAAGTCAGTAGGAATCATTCTAGTGATTAGGAAAATTCCTAAACTCACTCATTTCTTCTGGAAATACACACAACTTTGAAAAAAGCAAATATCTGCACTCAGTTGAAAATTTGTCCTGGGCAGGACTGCATGACTTGTGAACCCTGTCATATCAAGTTCCTCTGTCCTTCTATCCAGGGTTTACGGTCTCTGCAGGTTTGATTAGAGAAAGGCATTCAAATGATATATGGTTTGTTCTCAGAAAAGGCCACTTAACTGCAGGGCCATTGATCTATTGGGCTTCTTTAACATAATACTTTCACTGTTATTAAATCATTTAATGCAATACAATTTTTCATATCCTTTGTTTGCCAGGCATCTATTATCTGTGTTTGGATCTTTGTAACAATTCAATAAATCTCACCTTTTGATCTCCTGTGTCTGTGCAGAGCTAGAAACATGAAGAGGACATGCTTCAGGAACCCATACAAACAGGCTTGCACTCTGGGATGCTCTTTCTCTAAGGACAAAAGATCTTTTCCATGGCAGAGATGGAGCTCTGGTCTCTCACCAGGACACAGAAGACTGCTTTTACTTTCATCCAGGTTTGACATAACCTGTTTTAACAACTTCACCATTCTCTCCAATTTTCCCCATTCATTATTGCTGTGGTAGCAGCATTGTGACCAAAGTACAATCCCAGGGAAGCCTCCTGTACAATGCCAGTATCACATAGGAGGGAAAAGTGAAAAGAGATGACTAACCAATTTCAAGCTGCTTTGTATGTCAGCAAAAATTTTTTGCTCCTTCCCCTTTCCAAATTAAAAAAAAATATTAATGGCATGTTTAGAGGCTGTTACATTCAAAATATTTTGAGTCATACTTGCTCTTTTCTGAAAGGAAATATTTTATTTTATTTATTTATTTATTAAAATGAAGCAAAAAATTTCAAAAGAATCCATACAGGAAAAGACAGTTGCTACAAGTTCAGACAGTATAGAAAACCTAAATAATGTGGCCACTGGCTATGTGAAATACAGCTGTCTTCTGGATCTGGACACAGGCTGTCAACACCAAACCCTGCTTTAAATCCTTGGAATTCTCCTTAGAATGTTTCCTGTCTTGGAGAATAATTACAAATGAAACATAGTGGTAGTCTTCCTATGTTTTAACACCTTTTAGAGTAAACATCTTGTTTGCTATTAAATGGAAATTTGTATTTCTTATTGTATTTGTTGCAACTCATAACTGATTGTCTGTTGAACAAAAAAATAAACTCTGCCAACCATTGATTTTATGCTTTCTTTTACTAGAAAATCCACTTAAGTCTATGTATGTTAATATCAGTCAATATGTTTATCCTGGTTTTGCCAAAGTATCTTCCTAGTACTTCCTGTGTTTCTAACATTTCCCCTGTTTTGCAGTATTATCTATTTTTTCCTTCTAAATTTTCTTTTAAACCTCAGGCAATACTAACTAACAGTGCAACAAAGGGCAAGTTCTTGACCAATTTAAACCCCTCTCAACATGACTGATTTTGAGAAAGGTAGATTAATGACCTAAACAAAGGTGCACACAGGTTATATCAGTGCAAAATTTTTGCCTTCAGAAGTCGTTGCCAACTACTGGCTTCACTTATCCCCTAAATTATTACCAAGAACATCTTGTAAAACACTCCAGCACTGTCTGTTGTCAAGAGTATAAAAATTAACCCACCTCCAGTGTAGTGAACATCATCAGTACCAACTTTTTCATTGTATGGCCTGTCTAGTACTGGAAAGCATCTCATGGAATTCCTTTACAAACAAAGAAAAAACATTTGTATTATTTAAAATCTCTGAGAAATCACTGTTGATTATCTTAAAAATATTTTCTTCAAGTTGTTCTGTGATAAATCACAGAACATAAATTGTTTAATGTTGGGTTAGCTGAAATGTCAGTCTCAATTATCAATAATTACATAAATTATGACTTAGCTTTTCCTAATCTCTTTTTTTTTTTTTTTTCCTACACCACAGGTACCTATCCAGCCATCTATTTCTTTATTAGTAGTCTTTATATATGTTTGTAGTCTCACAGTTTTCAATGCAAAATGGATTAACAGATTTCAAGAATGAGCCCTCAAATTCCTTAATTTATAGGGTAATTAAGTACATGTAATAAACAGGGTTTAAGTAGCAGGAACTTGATACCTTCATACTTTCCCTTTACTCAACTGTAACTCCCATAGGTTTCAAAGATCTTCAGCTTCAAGGTGCTTAATCCTTTCAGCTGGAAAATGCAGAAAAAGCAAGTATTTGTTATTACTAAGAAAAAAAGCATTATTTGATAGATGTGAATAATACTAACATTTTTTCCAGATGCCTATTGGAATGTAAGAAGTAGATAATTTGGAAGATTACATACATGAATTTCATGACAGTATTCTGTAGTCCGTAATTCAAGCTTTGTAGTGCTCAGTGTAATGAGGTGTTAAATGCAGAGAGTTATTAGGGATTCATTCAGATGCTTTCTAGACCTTTCTAGAGAAGAGCAATGGGGACATTCAATAGAACTGGAAGACAGCAAATATAAAATTGATAAAAGAGAACTTTACATAATATATAATTTGCCTGTGTAACTAGTACCGTAAGATGTTATTGAGGACAACAATGTAACAGATTACAGGAAAAAACAAGATATGTGTATGAATAAAAAGAATATCCTCAATTGTATATGAAAGGATTAAGAAGTGATATAAACAATTGCAGATACACTGTGAAACCACTTTGTGAAATGACTGTTTCACTCTTTTATATAAAACTGAAAGTCCTGGGTGATGGTTTGCTGTACAAGCCTTCTTCCACGCTGTCAGGTGGCTCTATATCCCCACTGTGCTGAATGCTAGAAAGTCATGGGTTTTTTCATAAAAAGAATGGTTTTGGTGTGACAGTTTTATTGTAAAACCTCCCCTTATTTTTGTGAAAAATGGAAACACCCACAAATAATGTTATCAGCAGCTACTTACTGATCAGGAAATTGATAGAGATGCATAAGTATCCTTGTACTGTGCTCATAAAATGTAGCTGCAGTGAGAGTACAAATGAAAAACAAACATGCAAATTAGTTTAATTTACCAAATAATGCTTTCTGATAGCATTTTATGTTGGATTTGGTTTGAGAGGAGACTGATCATTCACTTGGAATGAAAATGAATTTGGGAATGAAAAGTAAATCAGCTGTTGTCTTCTTTTACATCAATAAAGCAAGACATGTTTCACATCACCAGCTTAACTGCTTGTAAGGTAAAAGTAATTGCACATTAAAAGAGAAATGCCAGTGGAGATTGTTTTCTACCTTTTGTCTTGGAGATTTCAGTAATATTCCTTTCTCTACAGTCTATCCTCTGCCTGTCTTATTCTTCTTTCTACAGTTCTGAGGTGAGAAAGACCTTTGCAAAGTATAGTGATACTTTGAACTTCAGATACATGTGAATCTGACATATGATGCACCTCTGCTCCCCTCTGTTATTGAACTCAGTGACACATCTTTTACCATTCCAACACGTTCAGGTTATTGTGTTTCAAACCACTATCTTCAGTATCACATTTTTTATGTTAAAGCTCCTCAGGGCAACCGCTATATCCATCTTTTCGTTTGCAAGCTACCTGCTCCTGTCTAGTGTCCTAGCATCATTATAATGTGCATAAAAAAATAACAGAACTTCCTTCCCTAAATTTTAATTTCTCTCTGACACTTTCTCTCTTTTCCCATTTCCCCTCACTTCTATTTTCCTTCCAGAGTTTCTGTTCCTAAACTGACCTGTGCTACAGGACTATGAGCCCTGTTCTCCTGTCTGCTTAGCCCCACCATCAGCATCCTGTGATACCTCCCACAGGATGGAGGAGAAGTCTCTTCTTTGACCATAGCTCACACCCACAATATCCTTCTAGCTCCCTCCAACTCATTGCTTTTAGTAAAAAACAGACTATTTTTTTGCTATGCTAATCACAGTTGTGGAAATTATTAATATAACATTAGTCTGACAAAAAGAGTACAGGCAAGAGCTTTTTTAAAGGACCTGAAGTCAATTCTAGAGTTGGATTCAGAAATTCAGACTCACTTCGTGGTTTCTTTTTAAAACTAATCAGAAAGTTTGGCTGTCATAAACTGTCCTGATTTGCCAGTATCTCCAGTGGGAGCAAGCATTTTACACTTCAGCTTTTAAGGTATAACATTCTAAGATATAATTTGGTTTTAAGTTATATATTGCTTATTTTCATTATTAAAATGAATCAATAAGGTGTATGCCAAGTGACTTTGATGTAATGTTTTCAGAAATGGGACTCTGATTTTAGGGATGATACAAAATAACAGAGAGTAATATCAGAAGTGCTATTTTATATTTTAGCTGTCACAAGTAACCTGCGATATTCTTCTGGAGCATCAGTCACAAAAAGTAGTGAAGTGTAAAACTTATTTGAGACAAATTTCACATCAAGTGTATAAAATAAAAGCCTTATTAAAGTGTGGAATTTATTTATTAATTGAAATGTAAGCATTTAACATAGATTCTTAAATTTTTGCTGAAAACAAGAAATTGCTTGAACATTTGTTATTCATTTCATCTGACTGCACACATCTAATATAGGAGCTTTAAGCAAAAGTCTAGGTTTCTAATACAATCGCAGTAGAGAAAGCAACAGTTTGCCATTGCCCTCTGAAGGAAGCAAAACCATTAGCTGAGTTAAAGACTTAAACTTAAAAAGCGTGGATAGTCCCTGAGGATCCATTCCAGCAAAGACAAGCATGAGCACACTGGATGGGAACTGGAGAATGTTAGTGGGCAGAAGGACCACCATGGGGAGCAGGCACATGCTCTGTCTGGGAATGTGAGCCAGGGGGATTGGATCAAAGCAAGGAGAGAATAAAGGCTTGCATAGTGTTGTAATATGAGGCCACCCTACAAACCTCACCACACCCAGATCGAAGAAAGATGGCAGCAGCAGCAATACTGAGCAGGAACATTTTTTCCGTGTCTTTAGAAAAGTCCCTACTTTGTGGCTCAAAAGCCAATGCTAAAATCTTCTCCTTATAACGTTTCAAAGATTCTTACCCTACAGAACAATTACTTTCACAAACTGGTTTTGTGTGAACTTTTGTTTGCTTGTTTGCTGCTTTTGTTTCTTTTTTTTCTGGGAATGTGGTCTAGAGTCATTTAACTGGATTAGGTAAAGAGCTACACTAACATAACTGACCTGCTTCCAGAATTAAGCTGGCCCTGGGAGGAGCTTATCCATATCTTCTGGTTCTGTATTGGAGATAATGAGCCCTCATGGGGTCCATCTGGCACAGGTAGAGGCTGTTCTGGTAAGTCTGCACAGTAAGCTTAGTTTAGTTACCAAACAGCAGCCCATGTGTAAAGGAGACTGACCATATGCAGGAGGAATAAAAAAACAACTGATTATTGCAAATTAGATTATTTCCTAAGAAGACAATTGTAGAAGGAACAACTTTTTACATGTAGTAGATGTAACCTTTGGAAGGGCCATGAAATAGGCAATAAAAAGAAAACTTAAAAAAAAATGGAAGCCACATGTTATTTTATCTTTATAAAGATATACTTCATTTGCAAACTAGACAAGGTTGGTCATATCAATAGAATGTAAAATCATACAAAGGACATGAAAATTTCCTCCATGTTAACAACAGAACTTCCTCTGTGGAGATCAGAATCTCTGCACATGTGGTAACCAGGTAATATAAGTTACAAGTCTGCTTTGCCGTTGTCAAACTATGTTTCAGACAGGACTGGGAACTGCAGCTGTGTTTAAGAAAGCAGACCTCTGAGATAATCAATTCTGTTAGGTAAACTTCTCTTATTATTCAGAGTTCTTTGTTGTGAAATATAGAAGAATGGAGGTCGTGTCCAAAAAAATCAGAGTTGAGGATGGCTGACGCAGTAGATTTATTGAATAGAAACCATCCAATAAAAATGATAGTTCAAACAATGGATCAGAGAAGGGAGTCATGGAGCAATTCCAACACCATCATCTTTTTTCCAGATCTAAAAAAAAAAAAAAAAAAAAAGAATTATATTTGAGAACCCAGATGTACTGGACAGATACAAAACATTCTACAAATCAAGCAAAGATCATGTTTATTTCTCACAGGATGTTAAAGATAACAGAGGGGTCATAAAGTGCACTGGGATGAGAGAAAACAACAACAGGACTTGAAAGCAGAAGTAAAAATAATCTTCATTTATTATACAGTACCTCTAATCAGATTGATGTGCAAGTCAGGATGTTTTCAGTCCTGATTTACAAAAAGTTGGATGTGCAATTTCAGACACTGATAAGCTGCAAGTATAAATACTTAGAATAGGAATATGCTTAAGCTTACTATGCACTCCAATGAGAGGATCAAAAATGTTCTTTATTTATTGCTGCTCTTTATGCAAACCGTAACTGAATCACTTTATGCAAAAGAGAAAAAAGGCTCAAAACGTTGCTGTTGAAAATGGTAGTCCTACACTGTTTTTTTCGGTGAGCAAGAGAGGGAAAATGCTTTTCTGTATCATCTGCTACATGGAATTAATATCTGGGCAGATAACACGTATGAAAATATTTCTGCATCTAAAGTGTAGAAAGTAAGGGAACCAACAGATACTAACATCAGTATGGTTCAGCTGCGAAGTATTGGCTTTCTCAAATATCCAGTAATGAAAGATTAATAGTGCATTTCAGACCTCCTGGAAAAAGAAAGAGAGAGCAATGGATTTTCACCTTGTTATGAGCCTTGCCTGACGTACGGTGGGCAAAAAGTCTTGGAATGAGAATGGTGGCACCCCTAAAGCCACCAGGTTTAATAAATTATAAAGTGCCAAATTTATGAAAATGCTTTTTAGTCTATATAAAAGGAAAATGCCACTCAGATCTTACAGATGTAAGTAGCAGTCTAAAACGGGGTCTACCAATCACTTCATAGCAAAATTGATCAAAAACTCTTTGTGAAAACTATGTCACATTGGAAAAGATCCCTAATTAATACTTTCTATGAATCAAATCCCAGAGTGGATTTTGGAACTGACTTCAGATTTCCTGTCCAAAAATACATATAACTACCTACTTTCTTTTATAATAAAAAATAAATAGGCTCAGTTTGAAACAGTCAAACTGACCCCAAACAATTGGGTTATTTGAATACTATCACATGCAAAATATTGTATATAAGCATTTAGTCTTGATTTTGGACCCTTTTCTTTAAACCTAATTTTTTTTATGGTACAGAAAATCAATTTTCCAAACCTCTCTTTTCCTTTTTGACCCTTCAGCTTCAGGAAAGTGAAAAACCTAAGGACAGATTTTTCATCAAACTGAATAATTGCAGGACTTTCACACAAGAAGTTGATTGCTCTTTCTTCCCACTAGGACAAGCATTCTGCTCTGTATCAAAATCAGAGGCTCACAATTCGATATGCTGGCCAATGCAGCACTAAGCTTTCTGGTTAATATAGGCAATTTCTCTCTTTTTAAAGAGAGAAATTTAAAAAAAAGATGAAATTCGCAGGAAACCTAGATGGCCTGCTCCTTAAATGACCAAGGAGAAAGATGAATGATGTTTCAACAACTGAGCACACAGAAGCAAAGATCTTGGTAAAATTTAAAGTCTACAATTTCAACATTTGGCAGATACTTTCTCACTTCCCAGATCCCTTCCCATAGTTCAGACAAATGTCTGATACAAGAGAAGGTGATTTCCCTTATAAGAAAGCAAGTAATGGTAAAATTTCTCTCAGCCCAAACAACATTTGCAAGCAATTTGTTCCTGATGCCCAAAAGGACAGAGGAAGGAATATTAATCTGTGATAAATCTGAAAAGACTGAATGCTGGAGTGCTATACCAGTACATGCATTGCAAGATGAAGGGTTCCATCTCCTAAGAGACACCTCAACGTGGGACAACTGGGTGGTGAGATTAGACCTGAAGGATGTCTTACTATCCTGCTGGTGAAAAAATGTCAAAGGTTCCTCCAGGCTTTGCTGGGAAGGAGAACTTTGGCAGTTCTCCAGCCTACCATTTGGCCTCTTGTCAGCTCCATGGTAGCAGCCTTCTGTGAGCGAGGGCTCGGGATAATAGTCTGTTTAGACAACATGCTGACTATGGTACAGAACAGAGAGCTGTTAGCAGCACAAGTTGATTTGGTGAAAACAATTCTCAAGAGCCAGAGTTGCTGAAAAATTACCAGGAATCAAATCTGGCTGCTGCCCAGAAAACAAAAGTTCCTTGGATTTGCAGTCCTGATGTCTCTGCTACAGAGGCTTTTAGATCTTTCCAGGGTGTATCAGAGAAACCACTTGGAAAGTAAAATGGCTATGAGGAGACAGACATCTACCTCAGGGGGACAGTTCATGTCAGAGTAATTGAATTTAGAGATGAAAAAGGCATATTAGGTCATCTCATCCATCTTGTCACAGAGGGGAGGAAGGTACTGCGATCTCAGGTTCATTTGTTTCCTTTCTCATCTTCTTTCAACATTTCAGAGTAATGGGCCCACTCCTTTGGGAGGCAATTCTATAACCTTGTTATAAGGGTTTTGTATATGGAAGTTATTTTCTTAATCTCTTGTTCTGCTGGCTATGTACACATCTACAATTTTCTATGCCCCATATTGGTTAGCCACAAATCTATGATAGTGGGGAACACTTCCCTCCCCATGTTCATATTTGCTTACTTTCTCCAATACGAAAAAGTTAAAAATGCAGTAAAAAAATTAAATTCTTACTTCATAATTTATTTTCTTCATTTTTTCAGCAAAAGGAGAAGTAAGACTCTTAAAGAAATACAGAAAAGCTCTTTGTCATTTTCAATGTTTTTTTTTTCCAATTATTAAAGTAGAATTCATTTTGTGATGAAAATACTGCTCTTTATGAATTCACTTTCTCAGTAAAACTTTTGTTTGAAAAATTGGCAGATCCCCTTAATTAAAAGATATTTACTTAAAAACCTGCCAGCATAAATATAACCTGTATTAGAACAAATAATATGTCCATATCCTGCTCTTCTTAATTGTCTCTCTTCATTGCAGTTTCGGTGTCTTCCATAACTAAAGAAATAGTGACAATAAGAAATTTTGACTTAACAATATTTAGGTAATGCCACTTTCTACGCAATGGCTGGATTATATCACACATTAAGAAAAAAGTTCTGGAGGAAAAGTTCTGTTAACACATAGCTCTCTGGATATAAATTATTAGACCATTAAAGTTCTGCAATGTTTTCTGTCCACAAAATCTGCATTCCCATAAACATATGCTTAGTACCAGAGTAAAATGCTTTTTAAATGTAATTTGGGACATAGCACGTAAACAGGGACAAAGAACAGCCCATGACTTGTTTTGTCCTTAAAGAAAATCTGTGAATACGCATGGCTTTGCTTTGTTCATTTAGATTCATGGAGTTCTTTTAATGTCCTATCTGGCTGCTGCTTTTAAATGACTTATCCTTACTTGAGAGCCTTGTGTAACAGAAACTAGAATGGGACATGCCTCTGGACCCAGGATGTTGCTCTCAACAGATAAAGAGAAAATGGTCAGATCCTCACCTGATTAAAATTGGTAAAGCCCTGTTCTTCAGCAAAATATTTAAAATTTAAAAACTTGGGAAGAGGTGAAAAAAAGGTGAAGGAAATAGCAAAGCGCAGAAACACAAGCTGAGACTAATGTACACACATTTAAGCATTTTTCAGTCCTGTCTAATCTAGTTCAAATAAACCAAAAGTAACAGTATATGAACGTTTGTGAAATGAAAAGTGGGTATTAAAAGTTGGACATCAATGGCATTGCGTAAATCCTTTTACATCCATGTAAATTCTTAAAACATTATTTTAGAACAGCAGATATTCAGTGACTTTTTTTAGGTTAAATGCACTACAGATGTGGCTACAGTAATTTCACAGTTTAAGCCTTGGGCACATGGAATTTAAAACAGAACTTCGTCACTATAACATTACACAGTTCTTTCTCCACTCAAAAAGACATGAAGTAGGTACATTAACTCCAAACAATCATTACTTTAGCACAGTACTACTCAGTGCTAACATTTCTATTTCCCTACTGAAGCATTATGTACTTACGTGGCCCCTATTATTATAGCTCTCTCAACCATTTCTTATGTATTTAGCTGCCCAATTACCCTGTGAGACAGAAAAAAACCACTTATTCCTATTTTATGAGATGAGGAAACAGGACTCGGAGGACTGGTGACTTATCTAAGGTCACATAACAGTGGCTTGAACTCAGCCTTCTCAAGCAATAGGCTCAACACCTTCACTTCTGAATCGACCTGATATCCTGCTTGAAACAGTCTGTGCCTGGTATCTCACAAAATACGTTATGAGATCAGAGAACCCATTGCTAAGATTAGAGCCTTTCCTCATGAAATATTGATTTCAGAAATCCCAATTCTTTCAAAAAACAAACAAAAGCTCATTG
This sequence comes from Calonectris borealis, assembly GCF_964195595.1. Classification (NCBI taxonomy): domain Eukaryota; kingdom Metazoa; phylum Chordata; class Aves; order Procellariiformes; family Procellariidae; genus Calonectris; species Calonectris borealis. The sequence continues at coordinate 18,693,354 of NC_134315.1, forward strand.
TCCAGCCAGCAGTATCCAGCTTACTTGGAGAAGTACAGCGCCATATAATTGAAAGTCTATCATGCCATATAACAGAACAATAATTATTTTTTACAGCCTTAATCCATACTTTTCACTTTTGGTGTCCTTCATAGCCATGCTAGCAATGGGTGGACCAACAGTACCTTCACGCACAGCTCAGCCCTGAACAGGAAGTACCTTGTGCACATGCAATAACACATAGGAGATTTCCCTGGACGTCCCTGAACCTGCAGACTGTCATGTGACACTGCAAAAAGAAGTCCTTTAGTTATTGGCCATTTTTTCCTCTTTTCCAGTGTATAACCACAATATGCTCTATGTTGTCAATATTTTCTTGATATTTTTCTTGATAATGAATAACATACACTGTCCTTGATTTTTACAGTACTGTTTTCTTAAAACTCCATTGTGTTATAAACACATACACAGACACACACACACACAGACACAAACACACACAACTCTGCTCCAAAAATTTTCCGTTGAGATCCCCAGCAGCTAAAAAGCCTTAGAGTTGCCATTACTTAAGATGCAAATACTTCAAGATATCTTTCTATCAGGGACAATATGGGAAAAGCATGGTATCATAGGATCATAGAATAGTTTTGGGCTGGAAGGGACCTTTAAAGGTCATCTAGTCCAACGCTCCTGCAATGAGCAGGGACATCTTCAACCAGATCAGGTTGCTCAGAACCCCATTCAACCTGACCTTGAATGTTTCCAGGGATAGGGCATCTACCACCTCTCTGGGCAACCTGTGCCAGTGTTTCACCACCCTCATTGTAAAAAATTTCTTCCTTATATCTAGTCTAAATCTACCCTGTTTTAGTTTAAAACCTTTCCCCCTTGTCCTGTCGCAACAGGCCCCACTAAAAAGTTTGTCCCCGTCTTTCTTATAAGCCCCCTTTAAGTGCTGAAAGACTGCAATAAGGTCTCCCTGGAGCCTTCTTTTCTCCAGGCTGAATAACCCCAACTCTCTCAGCCTCTCTTCATAGGAGAGGTGCTCCATCCCCGTGATCATTTTTGTGGCCCTCCTCTGGACCCGCTCCAACAGGTCCATGTCTTTCTTGTTCTGAGGGCTCCAGAGCTGGATGCAGTACTCCAGGGGGATCTCACCAGAGCAGAGTAGAGGGACAGAATCACCTCCCTCGACCTGCTGGCCATGCTTCTTTTGATGCAGCCCAGGATACGGTTGGCCTTCTGGGCTGTGAGCGCACATTGCCGAATCATGTCCAGCTTTTTGTCCACCAGTACCCCCAAGTCCTTCTCGGCAGGGCTGCTCTCAATTCCTTCATCCCCCAGCCTGTATTGATACCAACAATTGCCCCGATCCAGGTGCAGGACCTTGCACTTGGCCTTGTTGAACCTCATGAGGTTCACATGGGCCCACTTCTCGAGCTTGTCCAGGTCCCTCTAGATGGCATCCCATCCCTCAGGTGTGTCAACCTTACCACTCAGCTTGGTATCATCTGCAAACTTGCTGAGGGTGCACTTGATCCCACTGTCTGTGTCATTGATGAAGATATTAAACAGTACCAGTCCCAATACAGACCTTTGAGGGAATCACTTGTCACCGATCTCTGTCTGGACATTGAGTCGTTGGCCACTACCCTCTGGATGTGACCATCCAACCAGTTCCTCATCCACCAAACAGCCCATCCAGCAAATCCATATCTCTCTAATTTAGAGAGAAGGATGTTGTGGGGGACTGTGTCAAAGGCCTTACAGAGGTCCAGATAGATGACATCCATAGCTCTTCCCTTCTCCACTGCTGTAGTCCCTCCATCATAGAAGGCCACTAGGTTGGTCAGGCAAGACTTGCCCTTGGTGAAGCCATGCTGGCTGTCTCGAAACACCTCCCTGTCCTCCATGTGCCTTAGCATAGTTTCTAGGAGGATCTGTTCCATGATCTTCCCAGGTACAGAGGTGAGACTGACAGGTCGATAGTTCCTAGGGTCCTCCTTTCTACCCTTTTTAAAAATGTTTCCCTTTTTCCAGACACCAGGGACTTCACCTGACTGCCATGACTTTTCAAATATCATGGAGAGTGGTTTGGCAACTATATCAGCCAATTCCCTCAGGATTCTGAGATACATCTTGTCAGGTCCCATAGATCTCTCTATGTTCAGGTTCCTCAGATGGTCACAAACTTGCTCTTCTCTTACTGTGGGATGGACTTTGCTTCCCCAGTCGCTGCCTTGATGTTCGTCCACTCAAGAGGTGTGAAAGAGAAGTTGCCAGTGAAGATTGAGGCAAAAATGTTGTTGAGTAGCTCAGCCTTCTCCTCATCTGTTGTTATCTGTTTGCCAGTCTTGTTCATCAGGGGGGTACACTTTCCTTGACCTTCCTTTTCTGGCTGACATACCTGTAGAAGCCCTTCTTATTATTCTTTGTGTCCCTTGCCAAGTTCAGCTCCAGCCGTGCCTTGGCCTTCCTATTACATAAATTAGCGAAACTACACCTGCTTTGCAAGTCTTCATTTCTCTGAGAACAATTAGATACAGTCAGTGTGCAATGTGTACACACACACGTGCTCATACACACGCACATACTTACTTGTCTTTGGAAAAGCAGCATAACTTAAGTTTGTCATAGTCATTACAGCTAATAAGATGTGATGTTTTTTCATAGTTTAGGAAATGATCTGCATTACATACATTCCTAATACTTCTCCAGTTTCCGTACATCAATTACTTTCAGTTAAGAAAGCTTTATGCTAGAAACCTTTATGTAGCCAGATTAGATATGTATCTGCCTGTACACTGGGTGAGATCTGCAGTCCTGAATCCTGCCCATGATGGTAGAAGTTGGAAACAAGTATTTTTCCAAAATCTCCAGAAATTGTCAAGGAATGCTGGAAAGTTCATTCCCAGATTGAGACTAAACTTCTAGTTTACCTATCTTAAAAGCAGGGAAATGAGTTTCAATGATTAAACAGAAGAATTGGAGTATAAATCTACATATATATAAAAATATGCCCTCAGTTTATGAAACTAATTCACATTATCCTTTTGTAATGCTGTGCTTTTAGAAGGGAGAAGAAAAATGCTTCATCTTCACAGTTTACTTAAGTGACCTAAAGGCAGAACTAGATGCAACCTTCCTAATAAAGAAATGTACAAATTACCAAAACATCATTACCAAACCTTTCTAGTTAGACTACCATATTTTCTCTGTTACGCTTAAGAGGTTCAGGAAGCTCTCTTCCTGGCATAAAAGAGAGGTAATAGAATTAAATTTTCTTAGAATAGGACCTGGTTTCCCTGAGATGCAGAGAAGGTGGGAGGTTTTCTGCATGAGTATCACCACTGTTAACGGAGGTGGTGTGATGCTCCCTGAGCACAACAGGGCTCAGGAGGTGTGATTATGGATTAAATTCTCATTCCAGGTCGCCCTTTATAATCTAAAGACCCTCTAAAAGACAGCTGGCACTCTAAGGCAGAAATCTTAGGGTTTCTGACTATCTCTTGCTGAAAACTAGCAGGAGATTAAGTCATCCAAATCTAATATACATGTTAGATTGTTAAAATGAAATTCCAGAAAATAGAGGGCAACTGTGAAACTGCCAGGCACCCCATTTTGTACTGGGTCCTGTTTTCACTTCTACCATTGACCTCAAATACATTCTCAATCCAGCTGCGTCACTTGATCATGTCATGTCCCTTTTACACCCTATCTGTCAGTGGTTAGTGTTTGATCAGTTTCATAGTGGAAATAGGTGGATCAAAGTTGCTTTATAACCTTTTTTTTTGCTGACTTGAAATACAATGTTTAGTAAAAAACTAAATATAACCATGAAATGCAAGATACTCTATCACATATTTGTTCTGCCATTTCCTTTCCTAATAAGTATTTTCTGAATGTCATTACATCATGTGATGTGATTCCACACCAGCAAGGGTTGTTTTCAATTACATGCTGTTGTGAATGCAGTACCCTCAAAAGACATTGTGAATGAATACCAATTTGTGGAGAGATCTATTAAATTTGGAAAGTGTTCAGAATGTTAACAATTTCCTTGAAATAATAGGCATATAATGTTTTCTGTACAGTTTCTTCCACCTGACGAAACAAATAAGAAAAGAATTGAAAAGAAATTATCCCAACTAGATCAGCTGACCCAGCTCTGATGTGAAAATCTTCAGGGGTTAGTAAAATTCATTAATAGTAGAATTACCATGAGAGAACATTCATGCCAACCAAAGCCATTTAATTGTACCTTGAAGTTTTGAATTATATTTGCTTCAAGCAATTTTCAAATCCGCTTGAGGTTTGGTTATACAGTTCATCCTGTAAAATAGACTGATTTGCTGAAGTGTTTGTTTTCCCGCGAAAGGTGCTTTGCAAAATGCCTTCCTCCAAAACAATAATCCTACAGGGCCAGCCCTTCTTCCTGACTCTAGAAAAGCCATCAGTAGCTTTTATGCAAAGTGATATGCCAAAGGCCACACATTGAGTTAGTGACAGAGCTAAGCTTGCAAACATGGGACATTTTTGTGTGTTTGCTTTCATTCTCCCGGAATAAAAAAAAAACAACCTGAAAACTGAAAACTCCTCTTTGGAAGGGATGAGTAACCACAAGACAAAACTATTTCTCTTCCACAAAATATTGGATGCAATTCAGCAAATGCTTTAGCCTATGCCTGTTTTGAAGCAGAGGAGGTTGTCAAGAACATACAGAAGACCTTTTGAGCTGAATCTAAAATAAGAGAGTACAGGTAACATGGAAAAGAATTTGACAAATCATCTCAAAACACTGCAAAATGTGAATAATTTGAAAACTATCTGCATGCTTTAAGTGTTTGTTCTGGTGTCTCACATTCCAGTGTGCTATAAATCCATTGAGCTGACAGCATTGTAATGCTAGGAGAGTGTTTACAAAACCATTGCAATGGCGCGATGGCATTATGTTATGAATACTATTCTATTCACTCCATTCTGGTCTCCAAATTTGCACTTAATTGGAAAGGTGTTTTTGCTTGCAATACAATCCTTGTCACAAATACACTTTTGTTAATGTCAAATGAAGCTATAAAGACATGATGTGCTTACAAAATGAATTGAACACACTGAGTTACTGTGAAGGAGCCTTCTCATTAATCACTGCTGAGAGATAGTTCGATTAATGTTTTTAGGGCCAGAGCTGCATCTGTAAAAAGGTACAGCATGTGCAAGGCAATGTCTTGAGACATCACACCTGTGATGTTCCAAGACAGGAACAAGGAGAATAGCTCTAGGCAGTCTGAAGTCAGAGGTTGCCTCTACCACACTCATTGGATCACCCAGTGGTTGCAAACTGTTTGGTAGGGAAGGGCACCTTGTCAATGGCATGTATCCCCCAGGCATTACCCTGTCATGTTCATTGCTGTTGACAGTGCTAGTGAGTACCCTTGTGCTAACGAGAAGGCAGGTAGCTGGCTCCCAGGCATCAATACGTTATAGTGCAAGAGGGATCCCTGCTGCCCAACACTGAAATGCTGACAAGCCTAACTTCTGTGCAGGTCATTTTGTCAATGTTACTGATATCTCGCATTTTAGGAGTACATCTGGTGTTTGGGAGAATGCTGAAGAGTCACCAGCCAATAACAACCTGGGAAGCTGCCCAATGTGTAATGAATAATAACCTAATGCTTCCTAAGCTTTTTTTAACATGTAGACTCCATACACAACAAAGAGTTAATTAATATCCTATAACAAAATCCTCAAATACAAGGATACTATATGGTCTTCGCGTTAATCATCAATCACTACTGCTTTGCCTTTGGAAGCCAGCCCAGCTCCAGCTGTCTTTTGCTTTCCTGGCCCCTCTCACAGCTTTGACCAACTTCTATTCAGCCCTTGAATTTTAACTCCCTAGTCCTCCCTATGTTTTCTAATGGAAATGCTATGGCTCAGCTATACCCTGCTGTACATCTCCATGGTTCTTTCATAAATTCACAAATACTCCAAGCCAGAAAACACAGTGGAGTTCTGTTTGTTACTCTCAGGTGACCTCTCAAATGGGCTTTCAGAGAGAAATCTTTCACTCCAGCTTGTGTTTTTTCTTCCCTGAAGGCAGAGTCAGGGGCTGTGTAATGATGACAACATTAGCATATCCTGCAAGTGCTATCAGCTAAGGGAGAGAGGCAGAGGAAATGGATAGAAGAGCTCTGTAATCCTGAATGCATCTCTCACATGCCCCTGTTTAGGTGGGTGTATGCGGAACTGTTTCATTTAGGCCAAACTAAGCCAAAGGGATTTTTATGTTTACTAAAATAATCTGTGCCTAATTAATGCCCTGTAGGTCAATTTACGTGAGTTTACTTTATGCACTATTATCAAGCTGAGATTTGCTGCTTAAAAATGGATTGTTTGTGCCAAAAACAAACATAAAAATTAAGCTTTCAAAGGGGTAGAAAAGTAAATCCATGAGTGTGCCTGTATATTATTTGGAGAATTAAACAACTTCTGGAAATGTAGACAGTCAAATCAATGTTGACCTGAAGTTTGCAGTGGTGAGAATTATTTATAAAAGCTGTACGCTCACATATTATTAAAATAAATACCCTGATTATTATTAAGCAAACTCAAAAATCCTTCAGCCAGACCTTCAGGCATGGGAACAGAAAAGCAGTAACCTTAAATCCTTATGTAGACAATAATGTGAGATTGGGATTTGGTTTATCAATTCCTTGCCTTCGGTTGTCTTTTTCCCAGGAGGAACAGCTGGGAGTGGGATTCTTGTTCCATACACAGTGTAGGAGGAGAATTAGGCACGTAAGAAATATTAGCTAGTGGAAAGCTGCAAGTTCACTGGCGTGCCATTTGGACTTTATTAACAGAGGAATTTAGGCATTTGCAATGTAAGCACCAGTTTGAGAAATGTTTTGAGCATCTTGTTGAGTCTTAACATGGTATTGAAACTGTTCATTTTCTTAGTCCAGCCACTAAAAAATATGGCCCAATTTGCCGATGACCCATAGGTGCTGGACACCTTCAACTCCAAAAGACCACTTTATTTCTTCACAAAGTATCTGTTTGGAGTTGAACTTCAACTCGTTGGCTTGTCAGATGTGACAGTTGGATTGAAATGAAAACCCTTCCCCACCACAGAAACCTGCAACCTGTTTCATTCTGGGTAAAAAACTGGCTGGATGGCTGAGCCCAGAGAGTTGTGGCAAACGGAGTTAAATCCAGTTGGTGGCCAGTCACAAGTGGTGTTCCCCAGGGCTCAGTATTGGGGCTGGTCTTGTTCAATATCTTTATCAATGATCTGGATGAGGGGGTTGAGTGCTCCCTCAGTAAGTTTGCAGACGACACCAAGTTGGGCGGGAGTGTTGATCTGCTCGAGGGTAGGAAGGCTCTGCAGAGGGACCTGGACAGGCTGGATCGATGGGCCAAAGCCAATCGTATGAGGTTTAACAAGGCCAAGTGCCGGGTCCTGCACTTCGGCCACAACAACCCCAGGCAATGCTACAGGCTTGGGGAAGAGTGGCTGGAAAGCTGCCCAGGGCAAAAGGACCTGGAGGTGCTGGTTGACAGCTGGCTGAACATGAGCCGGCAGTGTGCCCAGGTGGCCAAGAAGGCCAATGGCATCCTGGCCTGTATCAGAAATAGTGTGGCCAGCAGGAGTAGGGAGGTGATTGTGCCCCTGTACTTGGCACTGGTGAGGCCACACCTCGAATACTGTGTTCAGTTTTGGGCCCCTCACTACAAAAAGGACACTGAGGTGCTGGAACGTGTCCAGAGAAAGGCAACGAAGCTAGTAAAGAGTCTGGAGCACAAGTCTTATGAGGAGCGGCTGAGGGAACTGGGGTTGTTTAGTCTGGAGAAGAGGAGGCTGAGGGGAGACCTTATCGCCCTTTACAACTACCTGAAAGGAGGTTGTAGTGAGGTGGGTGTTGGTCTCTTCTCCCAAGTAACTAGCAATAGAATGAGAGGAAATGGCCTCAAGTTGCGCCAAGGGAGGTTTAGATTGGACATTAGGAAAAATTTCTCTACTGAAAGAATGGTCAGGCCTTGGAACAGGCTGTGCAGGGAAGTGGTTGAGTCACCATCCCTGGAAATGTTTAAGAGATGTGTAGATGAGGCGCTTGGGGTTTAGTGGGCATGGTGGTGTTTAGCTGACGGTTGGACCCGATGATCTTAGAGGTCTTTTCCAACCTTAATGATTCTATGATTCTTTGATTGATATTTAATTTCTGGATTCCCACCTCCCTTCCCTCTCCTATTTCTTTACCAGCTTTGTTTGTTGTTCACAAATTGTTTTTCTAAATTATGTATTTGACTATCTTTCATAATCTGCTAAAATTGAGGGCTATTTTTTTTTTAACGTGTTATAACTTTTGCTTCCTCAGTAGAGATAGAATATCTCTAAACAGACAAATTTGAACAGTAATTAGCCTGAAACTTGCAGCAGATTTTTAGTCATGAAACTTTCTGGACATGTTGCTTTCTGTGCAAATCTTCGCAAATTAAAAAGAAAATTCAAAAGCATAAACATCTCTCAAAATAAAATTTTGCAAATATCATCAAGGTGGTATTATAGATCTTACTTGAGGAAAAGTGTATGAAATACTTTCTTCAGTGTTCACCGACCAGTGTCAACTTACCAGTGTCCTGTTGTCTTCCAGTGAGTTGTTCTGCACTGAGATTGGTTGTTGAAATCCCAAATGATTTGTAACCTTCATCTTTGCTCAGAAATATGATCAGCTGATCTCCTGTTTCATTCACATTTGTGTTTCTCTGTCAGTAAATTAACAGATACAATAAAGGTATTATGGTGCACTGCAGTCAACTTCATAGGCACGGCAAGGATGTTTGCTCTTAACCATGTACCTGTATTAGATTTATGGAACGGGTTGTTATCTTTTCACGTCTGTTGAAAAAATATCAGAAAAATGAATTACATTTTGAAAACATTGTGAAGGTGTCCACCAGACTGACTGGAGCATAACAAAGGGAGAGGTTTATTCAGCAGGACTGAACAGGTGAATCTGGAAAGTATTCATCACAGATGGGGAAGAAAAAAAAAAAAGATAGATTTTTCCATGCAGAAGGTATGCTGGAAAAGCTTGCTCTGGACATGTTGAACCAGCTCCCATCAGGGTGCAGTGAGCTGCTGTGCAATGGAAGGGATGGGAGCCTGCAGCTGGAATGAGGAGGACACCTACATAATTCAGGCTGTTGTGAAATCAGAGTCTGCTGATGGTTCACAGGACTGATCCTGAGAGGCTTAAGGACACATATTCAAATCAGCATTCCCTCCTCCCAGTATTATCCTCAGTTCTGGATTTCACTCTCTGTGTTTAGGACGTGTTGGATTCGAGAGCTAGTGACAACAATTTCAGTGTGTTCTCTTGTCATAGGAGTCCTCAGTCCTGGCTCCTCTCTGTTCCTCTATTCTGTCCTGGTTTGCTTCTAACTATGCAGCAACCACAAATCAGCTTGTCTGTCTTTTGAAATGACACTTTGTATGCAAATACTCTTGATGGTTCTGCTTGGAGTCAGACACCTTGGGCTCTTACAATATTTCATTTAATCAGTTAATGGATATAAAATATATGTAAATGCCTTAGAAGGGTTCCTCTGTGCCTAATGCCTTAGGCAACTACAGTTCCTTAGTCAGTCCATGGGCTAACTAACCTTAATCTGATCTGTTTAATTCTGTACATATAAATTGACTGTGGAAAATTAACAAAACATATTAAACAACACATATTCCATTTAAGCTCAGAATCTCTGTTATATTACCAACTTACTAAACAGAGATCATGAGAAAAGATAACGATATGTGTAAGCTCACTGACAATTTGCTTTCTTTTGTTATAGCAAATGTTTTCTCCTTCCAGTTTGCTTCTTGCTTCATAGCCACCTTGTTCATTTTTATAAGATTTGTTTGTTTCTTTAGTACTTGCATAATATAAACTACCATGTATGTTTAGTGGATATGTACATACTCACCCACCACACAGTCCTATTATAACAAATGTAGGCAAATATTGGTTCAGGAGAACCAGTAAGGATGACAGTGTGAAAACTGGTCTTCTATTGTTGTACTGGACTGGAGAATCAGACTGACATGTGTACATGTGTATGAGTATGTGAATATATTAAAAACTGTTTAGAAAATTTCTAATACAATAAAGGGATCTGTAAGAAGCTGATGTTAGCTATACAAAGAATTGATAAAGTGTCCGTAATTTCAAGTAGTTTGAACATAAAGTATAATCGTATATTTAGTTGTGATTTGTGAATAATAGCAATATTACCCAAATACCCAAGTCAATGCATTTCATTTTTATTCCTTAGGTTAAAATTATTTTTGTAGCATGATTTGGGTATGCCTGGAACCCAGTTTGAGATACAAAGTTTATGGAAACCTTTCAGAAGTTATAAAATAAAATATTTGACTAGTATCAACCATATGCAAGTCTTCTAGCAACAAAACTATTAAAAAAAAAGGATTTTGAATATTTTGGTTGTTTTCTTTAGAATATTAATTCTAGCTCATGTTTGACTAACTATACTATTAAAGAAAAAGATTAGGCAGAAACGTACTTTTGTTAATGGCAAAGTCTGGCTTGTGTTGAAATACATACATACACACTTCTTTAATGAGGAGAAATCAATAAGGAGATGTATATCCTCTTAGAATTCATAATATCTAACCATTTGGATTTAGCTCAGACTTACCAAATGTAAAAGGGTGTATGGTCTTTACAGTTTTTCCATCTGTCAGTTATTTTCGCTCTGACAATGGCTGGACTTCTTTGGGAAAACCGTTTAGACTTTTACCGAGTTTTCATAATTTTTCATAAGAACCCTTCCTCTGGTTTTAGCTGCTCCTCATGAAAACAAGGGAGAAGATGCCAATTCTTGCAAAAAAAAAAAAAAAGAGAATTTCAGAAAACTCAAAAAGCGGTATTTGAAAGCAGGCAGAAAAACTAGGAATCCCAAGAAGAACAGCAAGAGACAGAGAGAAGCGTTATTGGAAAAAGAGGACTAGGAAAGTAATGGAGGGGAATAAACGAATAGGAGGAGCATAAATAGCCTTTACGGGAAAAAAATCCATACATAGGAGCAAACAGCAATTTGCTAGTGTCCTGTTCCACTGTTAGGATTTTATTCTAGAATTGTTAGAAACTCTGAAGTACCCCTGCCATTTTCTTTTTCTTTCTAAACCCTAAGTTGTCCTGTCTTGCTTTTCTTCAGTCCTTCAGACAACCTCCATTTTTACTAGTGTTTAAATCACTCAGAACAGATGTGTAGAAAGAATAAAGAAAATAAGTGGTTCTTCGATGTCTATCAGAAAGAAGGGACTCTGATAATTGAACTTACCATTGTTTTCTTAATCTTGTGTTGAGTGTGAGGAAAGAAGCCACCGACCCAAACAAATGACTGCACCTAGTTGTTCAGAAGTGTTTTCAGTGTTCAGATTTGCAAAGTAGGGTAGGCCAAACACTGCTGCTGTATGTGAAAGTCTAAGAAAAAAATAATTTCTTTAAGTGCTTGTAATTGCCCTTCTAATATTTGTGATTTGTAAAAATAATGTCTACTATTTAGTAGAATAATACCTATAGTTAAATTTTAATAATGACCCACTATTTCTGTTCAAAATCAGGTTTTGATGGACTCTTAGTAATTGCAAAAAAAAGCTTATGATTTCTTCATACTTCACACTTTCAAAGGTTTAAAATGATGGGTTTTTTGGTTCTTCTTTCAACTTTTTTCCAACCACACAGATGAGATGGTTGAATCTCAACAGACCTATGCAATATAAATAAATTTAATCAATAAACTCAGAGGACTAATTAGGTGAAGATAACTCTAGGATATTTTTGAAGTCTAGAACCATATAATTATGGTGTGAGTTTGCTACAGTAATATCCCATGATTTTTATTAAAGGAAATACAAACCACTTTAAATAAACAATGTTTCTGGCAATTTTATGCTTTAGCATCTAATCCTACAATGCTGTTTAACTAAGCAACCTTTTCCATGTGAAATAATGACCTAGAGGTCCAGAATCTCTTTAGGTCCTTATGCTCCTTTCTGGAAAACCTTGCCAAAATATATTATCACTAGTATATTTATAATATAGTTTGAATTACTGTACCTGATTAAGAACACAAATTTTATTTTTTGAGTAGACTTGAGTGTATAGGACCACATTTCTGAAATGTTTATTAAGCTTTTTCTTGATTCAGTCTTTTTCTCTATTTAAATTCCAGTCAAGAGTAATTGCAATTTTACCCAAGTAAAGATAAATTCTGACCATAAGAGTTCCTTCATGACTTGCCATAGGCGTTTCTTCTCCATCCTGTAGTGCATAAAATTTGCTTATCTGAGCATAGGTGACTCTATTCTAGCACAGAGCATACACAACTTCAGAGTTTATAATGCAGGGGTGTCACAGGAAAGGAGACTGTGATCCTGAAATATCAACTTTTAGATAAATGTAGTTTGCACATGATAAGAACACAATTAAGGCTGAAATTCCAAAATGCTGGGAGCATTTTTGTATTTCAGTGTTTAGAGACTCATAGGTGTTATTCCCTGTGCATCCAATTAGGGCACGGCCAGAGAAATGAATCTGGCTGCGGCAGATCTGGGTTAAGCCCCTCAATGCCGCAGGTTTAACTATTCAACTACTCACTAAGGCCCACTCTCTAACATGTGGGTTGAAAACTTGCCTCTCATCATCAGCCTCAGATCAACAGATTTGTTGTTGCTGTTGTTGTTTGTGCTGTTCCCTCCTCTGGGTTGTCATCTCACCTGGCCACCCCGAAGGCAGCATACCTTCCCCTGCATTGCACCAATGCACATGGTCATGAAACCGCTGCAACACTGATCAGCAAAATGACAAGAAACATACTAAATCCCCTTGAGAATATGGTCATCCAGATCACTGCTGAGTGTTACGTGGGCTGGAGTTGAAGATTTTTAGAAAGAAAGGGGCCTTTTATTTCTTTTCTTCTCCTGATGTGTGAAGAATAACGTAAATGTTCTTCTAAAACAGCCTTCTTGCTACTGATTTTTATTAAACAGGGTCCTCTTACAACTTGTCTTGAAGTGAAACGGTATCTTGTGAAAAGCAAGCAATACTCTGGGACAAAGCAGAACTGTATTTAGACCTTAAAAAATACTACCAAGAACAAGAGAAAGGAATGGCAGGTGCTTTTAGTTATAGGAAAAGATTAAGCCAAGTGCACAATGAGGCAAGAAGAGTTCTGGTTTCAGGGGCACGGCAGGTTGCCAGATGGGGTATGTAACTGAGATGAAGAAAGGAAAAGTAAAGGTTGAAAAATTTCAGGAGTTAAATTAAGAAT